>NC_056730.1:1142122788-1142140288 GCF_019279795.1 Protopterus annectens
TATATATATATATATATATATATATATATATATATATATATTACATACATGTATGTCCACAAATATACAGATACCCATGTGTAGACATATATATGAGCACATATATACATCACTTATATCTACACATATATAGATATATACCTATATGCACGTCTACATATATACAAACACACACACAAACATATATGTATGTAAATACATGTCCCCCTATATTACTACCACAGTGCTGCATGCTATGTGCGAGGAAACAGCACACATAGCAATACACACAGATATCTAGAGCTGTCAGTGTGTGTAACATGGATGGGCATGTCACATGTGAACCACTTGTTAGGATCACATTGCCCTTGTCTGTGAATTATGGAATGGGAATATGGGGAAGTATGGCAGGTATAGTTGTGGAGGTGGTCAGGGTTGGTAAGTATAGAGGACAGCCTACAGGGGTGGTATGTGACACATGTGGTGGGTAAACACCCTGGATGGTGTGTTTGGTCTGTGATGTGGATGCCCCGTGAGCCCCAATATGGACACAATGGGAACAAGCCTTTCACTCACTGCTATTCACAACAGCAGTCCACGTCCTGAAGGTTCCTGGCCTGGAGGCTGAGCAAGAGGAGCATGTTGGCCCTGTGAATGTTTATTGGGTGCCTCAGAGTGATGTAGCACATTCCACATGTGTCTGTGGAGCCAGTTATGGAACAGACCCTGGACCTGACCGCAGGGGACAGGAACATGTCTGTGTGTGCTCTCTGGGAGGGGACAACATCCCCTGGGTTGGTTCCACCTGGTGATATTGCTGGACCAGTACATGTGGAGGCCCCAGGGTGGGACACACATGTGATGTGGCTGGGTAACATGAGCAGATGAGTTTGGTGAGGTGGTTCTGCTGGCCAATAGTACATATGCATGCTATTGTGTCACTGTTATAGAAAATATGTTGGTAGTAATAGTCTACACAATCCAGAACATGTCCAACAGCTTGAATAGATAGCCGCAATAACACAGTATGTCAGATGTGCAGCACACATATAGCAGGCATACCTCAGGTATATATGGAACCATTGTGGCCCTGACAATGGCATGCAGGTGAATAGTCTGTAACAGGCCAGCACTAACAGTGTCCACACAGGGAACATGGCTACAAGCACATTGCACAAAGCATGGTACAGTACAATATCTGCCCCACTGGTAGGTATGCTGTAGCCGTATCTATTGATATGTGTGTACAGTATGTTGTCGCTGATATGGTGGGGGGTGACAGTGATGTGTATTAAGAACTGTGGTGACCTTGCTGTATGACCTGCTCACACCTGTGTCCATATTTATGTCTTTCATGCACGCTGTCTCATACAAGGCTGCCAGCCTACTCAGCAGTGAAAGTGACATCCTGCTGGATGGACTAATTCATCACTATGCAATCTTGTTTACCCAGGCTGCTCATTATTAGCAGGAGTGGACCGCCCTGTGGAATGACCTAGTCCACAGGGTCAATGATGTCGGACTGCAAAACCGCAGTTATGAGCAGGTCCGGCATCATTGCTATGACTTGCTTCGCAATGCCTGTCGGTGTGCTGCTGCAGTCCAGGGGGATCACCTCGCCACCAGGGGCGCCATGCCATTCATCCCATGTGCGGAGCAGCTCCTGGCCTGCCTCATGGCACCTGCCCATCCAGCCACACACCAACTGTCAGACACTTTTGTGGAGGTGGGTGCCACCCACACACCAGCCGAGGAGCGTGCAGGTAAAGCCACAGGGCATATCCCATTGGTACAGGTAGATCATGCACTTCTGACATGTCATAGATATATTTTGTTGCTGTATAGTAGTGATAAACAAATGTCCATATGTGGTAGTATTGTGGAAGTGTACTGTTGATCTGTTGTAATACTGCACCCACCCTGTAGCACTGCCACAGTTGTGGCCACTGACTTTGCATCTCTCAACCTCTTATGTAGGTCCCTCCGGGATACCATCAAGGCAGCAGCCTGTAGCTGATAAGTAAGGTTTATGTAGATGCTTGCCAATACATCGGGCGTGTAATGGCTATGGTATAAGCCATGCACACATCTAACATACCTACCCATAATGCATGCTGTACATGTGCATGTATTGTTGCTGTGAAATGCATGGCATCACAGGGGTGACCATGATGGGGTATTGGAAGGGTATGTCAGACACCTGCATGATAACTAACATCCTGTCATTGCAGAATGTGTCCACAGGGAGTAACATAATGGTGGGAGACATGGCCTACAGTAGGGACATGTTTGGAACAACACCCATATACAGTGCAACACCAGTGTATACCTGTAGGACAATGGCAACTGCTGAAGAGATAAACTATGGCATAAGGCATTACAGGGGTCCACATTATCAGCTGGGACTAGGCTGTAATATGTGAGATGGGACACTGAAAAGTGTATTGGACACTGAAAAGTGATGCACGTGTAGAGCTTACTTGTCATGCATCTGCAAAAAGGCTGAAGGAGGGGTGTCAACATGACACACCAGTACACTGCAGCAGGGATCCTAAGGATGCTAATAATGGCTGTATCTGCACATAGTCAGGTTCAGGACCTGTGGCAGCAGTAACCCTACCCCGACAGCAATAGTGACGGCAGTGTGTGAACACCAAGGGATGTGCACATGAGTAGACCTTGCAATCATGCTGAATAGGGGGACATGTGTAGGGCAGACTGAACACAGACTGGCAAATGCAGATGGCCAATGCTGGTATACCCTGCCAGGAGTAGTGACTGCTATAGTACACACAACAAGAGGTGCGACGAACAGTCATGATAAGGGCAGTGGCAGCTCATGCCATTGGACTGCAGGACTGCAGCCCTCCCAGCAAAAAAAGTTTGAACATTTATTTTATAATTTCACTAACAGTTTAAATATTTTGTTTACATTTGTGCTCCACAGTTCTAACGACTGTCCAACAGACTCGCAAAGTCCCAAAACTCGAACTGAGCATGTTCGTCGAGTTTGTTTTTTTTTTTTTTAGCATTTATTTAAATGTGGCAGACTGTGGGCAAAACAGTCTGGATTAATGAGAAGGCATCAGTGTGATGCCCAGAGGTCTAGGCAGTTTAACCGCACAAAAAAATTGAAAGGAAGGTCGGACTGCCACGTCCACCGTCATGTACGTAATGTGGATGGCTTGATGACTACTGATTGGTTCTTGCTGTCTTCTCAAAAAAGAGAGAGAGAAACAATCAGATCAGTATTAATAGCCTGTAGGCTGTAGCACAGTACAGGAGTAGTTTGATTATGTGTGTTAATAAGCTCGGACCGGTACAACTGAGCTAGTAAAAAAAAAAAAAAACTTTTGTTTTTTTTTCGGCTTGCCTGCAGTGTTGGTGCTGCCTTGCCTTGCTGCTGGTGGTTTGCTTAGCAAGTTAGCAGTCACCGAGTGACAGAGAGACCTAACTTTCTTTGTGTCGGAGACCGAATTAAACTGAGGTAAGTGTCTATTTTGCACTATAAATGTATATAGAAATTATCTGCACTGACTGTAAATGTATACAAAAATTCAATCTCAGATACAGAAGCATGCATCATAACAAGTTTCCTACCCAAGTTCACAATATGGTATAACATGCAACATGTAAAAGGGTAGGCTGAGAATAACAAGTATATATAGAGATTGTTTAGCTGCATGGCAGTGGAGAGTTTAATTTGTACCAAATAACGGATAATCTATTTTCACATTTACATTAATATATTTTTATAACTGAGTGAGATGCATGTTACTGAGGGACACAGTGTGAGGCAGAAAAATCGACTGCCACAGTCAAAGTGCAATGCACTTAGGTTCATAGGTGGGTACTAGGCTATCTGCCCGAAGGCATTTATAAGCCTAGCCAGAATGTGTTGGCTTTCGCCGTCCCCTTAGATTAGTTCCCTGTGCCTCTGTCCAGCAGAGCGACTGAAGTAATCCCCGAGGTAAACTTTCTGTTTCCCATCCACTCGTCAAGGTTTCTTTTGAAGTGTGTTAGCGAGGAACTCTGCCTAATGCAGATTGGGATCTTGTTCCAAAGCATGGGAAGTCCCTGGGACAGGAATCTATCCCTCCAGCACATCCTATTTATTGTTGTGGTAAGGTTTAGATCACTAGAGCATGTGATTCAAGGGGATAAGGTTTTGTTTAGGTGGAGCATGTCCATCAATTCTGGGTTGGACATGGCCTTGTATGTCAGGCAGAGATCACCTCTGAGTAGGCGGTATGCGACCAAGTACAACTGGAGTTTCTTCAGTCAAGCTGTATAGGGCATCTGTTTGAGGCCATCGATCCTCTTGGTGAGGTACTTCTGTGGTCTTTCCAGCTGTTGCCGGTGTCTTGTAAGGTACATCCCGGGTCTGATGAGTGATGAGTAGAGGGGCACAATGACCTCTTTTGATCTGGATGCAAACCTATTTGTGATTAGGTGGGCCACGTAGAAGGATTTTCTAACCATTTTGGCAATGTGATTATCAAACATGAGATTACTATCTACTTGGATCCCAGATCCCTTATTACGTCTTCCGTATTTAGGGGGCTGCCACCTATGTGGTAGCTTGTGGGTACTTTGTTTTTTCCAAAGGAGATGACTATGCACTTTTTGGCATTTAGCTTGAGGCCATGACTTTGACACCAGGTATCCGTCTCAGTGAGACCCTTTTGGAGGATGTCTGTGTTGGCTGGAGAGTCAATTATAGCCCCTAGTTTACAGTCATCTGTGAACCTTGTCAGCCATAGTCCTCCTGTGCTTGCCTGTACCTCTGAGAAGTATATGCTGAAAAGGAGGGGTCCCAGGACCGAGCCCTGGGGAACACCACTTGTAACCGGTTTAGAGACAGACCTAGCTCCCGCAACTGTCACCATGTGGGTTCTGTCCGTGAGTCAGTTGGCAACCCATCTTGTGACTTAGCGGTTTATGTTCAGGCTGTGAGCTTGTCTATAATACCAGAATGGGGAATGGTGTTGAAGGCCTTAGCGAGGTCTAGGTAGGCTGTGTGTACCACCTTTACCTCATCTATAGCCTTGGTAACTGTCTCAAAGAAGTCCACCAGGTTTAAGAGGCATGATATGCCCTTAACAAAGCCAAACTGGGTAGGGTCCAGTGTTTGGAGGTTCCCAATGTCTCTGTTAATTAGTTCATGATGATGCACTCCATAACCTTGCAGACCAAGCCAGTCAGGCTTATAGGGTGATAGTTCCCAGTGTCTGTTGTGGCTCCACCTTTGTGGAGTGGGATAACCATTGCTGTGCACCACTCTATGGGTATGAAACCTGTGGAGAGGCTGAGGTTGAACAGTGTGTTTAGGTGAGGGGGTTAGTTCATCTTTCAGCTCATGTAGAATGTAGCCTGGGACACTGTCCAGTCCCATTGATGCTGAGTTTTTGGCTTTGGAGAGGGCTGTTTTAACCTGAGTGTCTGTGATTTCAGGGACTCTACATTTTTATGGTATGGTTATGGGTCCTTTTGGGGGTGAGATGGGGGTGAAGTTTGCACTTAACCTGTCTGCCAGGATGTTGATGAAATCAGTCGGTTCAGTGTATTTTGTGCCATTCTGTACTAACTCCGAGCAGATCTGAGCATTTCCACTTAGATTCTTGACATAGCTAAAGAATGCCTTGTGGTTATCTTTGGAGTCCTTGGCAATTTTTCTTTCAAAGCTTGCCTTGGATGATTTTATGAGGGATCATTGTTTCTTGCTGATACTGATCAGGGATGTCTTCCCTTCTTGGGATTTTACTCTTTTCTGTACTAGTTTCCTCCTTCTATTGTATAGCTTGTTTATGGCAGGAGTCCACCAGACTGGTTTCCTTTTCTTGGAGGAGTGAGTCTTGGTTTTGCTTGGGATGGCACGATCCATGCATACTTGTAGCTGCCCATAGAATGGATTAGTAAAGGATTTTTCAGCTTGGACAGTGTTATTCTTCATCATGGGGGCTTTGAAACTTTCCACCTCGGTCTTAGTTAAAGTGAAGTTTGCTTTTGAAAAGTTTTTCACGGTGGTTTCCTTGTCTGAGGGTGCGGGTGGAATGTGGATTTCCAAAGTGATTTGTTTAGGGTCAGATCTAACCAGCAAGGGGTTGACCTCTGGTGTGGAACACCGGTCACCCATGTTGGTGATGACCAGGTCCAATGTGTTGTCACCTCTGGTGGGAGTGTTGACCAGTTCAACCAGGGTGTTTGAGTTTATAAATTCTAGGAAAAGTTGGGCAAGGGAGTTAGTACTTGAGTAGTTCTCCCAGTTAATGTTTGGATAATTGAAATCACCCAATATTAGGGTGTTTGGTAGAACCTTTGTGTTTCCTAGTGTTTTCAGAAATGTGGAATGGGGGTCCTGGGACATGGTGGGTGATCTATAGCAAGCTACAATTTGAATTGCAGTTTTGCCCATTGTTAGTTTCACGTGGATGATCTCTGATGCATTGTGCTGTGCCACTAACCTGGAGGTGTGGGTATCCTTGATGAATATGGATACAACCCCGCCTTTTGTATTTCGGTTTGGGTTCTGTGGCCAAAATGTATGGTATGAGTTGTAACCTGGTAGTGCTGGTGTGCTCTCTGGACCCTTAAACCAGGTTTCTATTACTGCACATATATCAATTTTCTCCATACTGAGGTTTAGACTTCTGGCACTGAGTAGCATTACTCTCAGTTTTTTGTTACTTGTGCTATTTATGGCGGTGGGTTTGTCTTTTGAGCCTTGCCTAAAAAAGGCACTATGGGGGTGGCAAGATTCTTGGCAAGTATTCAAAAGCCTAAGGGTGACAGGTGCAAGCCATCTCTAGCGAAGCAGCGTGGCTTGTCGAGCATGTCATCCCAGGCAGACAGACACTGGATCCCCTTTGAATAACACCAGAAACTTAGCCAATTGTTGAAATCGAAAATTTTTTCTTTATACCGTGGTATCATTCTTGGTGAGGGCAGGATGCTGCTCACCATCAGGGTCATATCGGCCTGGGCTACATGATCAGAGAGCTCTTTCATGTCTCTTTTCATGTAGTCCAGGGAGGTACGGCTCAGATCATTCACACCAACATGGACAATGACAGAGTCATATTTGTACTTGTTCTGGAGTGACCTGAGTGCTTGTGTTATGTGGCGGATCCTGGCACCCGACAGGCAGCTAACAGTAACCTTCTCTTTATTCAGCCTAGTGAGTGGGACGTCAGAGTGCCTGACTATAGAGTCACCTATTACTAGTATGTTGGGTATGTTATTTTGCCTTAAGGCCTTTGATTGCATGGCACACTGGTTTTGTGAAGTATGTGTTTCATGGTTTGTACTGGTGGGGGTGGAAGTTTGTTGGATGTTTGCTTTGGAGGTCTCTGTTGGTTTTGCAAATTTTTATTTAGAGCCTCTGAGTATGTTTTTTTGTATTTATGTGTGTTTTTTGCCGGTGCTGGTTTAATGGGTCTATGTAAGACTGGTGGTGTGATGCAAGTATTTCCCTTCTCCTCTTGACTGTCTAATCCAGTCTTTGGTTGAGAGAGCTTAGCCTCTAGTTTGGCTGTATAACTGCATATCTCACATGTATTAGTGTTTGGTGGTAGGAGGAGGGGGTTGTCTGTGTCCATGAGGCAGTTGTAACATTGCCTCAAAATGCCCAGATTCACCAGTTGGACTGGAGAGTACACCTGAAACTGCCCTTTGGACATGCCTGGATAGGTACAGTGAACTCTTTTACTGGATGGTTGGTAAGGCCGAATAGAGAGCCTTGTCCTTCTGTACAGTGCAGGAGGGTCTAGTGCTAGGGTTTATAAGTGCTTGCTATACGTTTTGAGCAAGTGCCGGGCTGAGAAATGAAAGGCTTGAATGCTTAAGTTGAAAGTTTGTCAAGTTCTAAGGGAAAAATTGTAGAGGAGACTTTGTGGAGCCAGGAATAGTTTTACCCTAGCTAACCAGTGATGCCCGGCATGCAAAACTGGGCAAATATGGTATTTATAGCAGGGAAATGAAAGAGATTGAAATTAGCCCAAAATGGCCAATAAACTACTAATTTCTGGGCTGAAACCACTCCTCCAGGGACAGATAGGCTACTCAGAGCTCCCCTCTCTCACAGGTGAACAGAGAAACTTCCTTCTATCCAAGTAAGATATGGGCAAACACAGAGATTTGTAACACAGCCCTGAATTCAGCACTAACCTGAAAACTGGACTATACTAGCTTAGAAAGGCGGGAAACAAATATATATACATATATATATATATATATATATATATACATATGTAGATATATATATATTTTTTTTCAGAAAATAAAGCAGATGCACACAAAAAAAACATTTTAAAAGCACAGAAAAAGGATAATTATTGTTATATATCACAGATCAGAGTTGTAGTCAATGCCCCCAGTAATAAAGTAGGAAGAAACACAAATACAGTAAAAGCAGATGAATAAAGTGCAATTTTTCAGTGGAGATCCTGTTAGCTGCTTGCATCAGACTATGAAAATAAGCAATATTTGCATTAATATGACCATATCCAAGGGACATATAGCTGAAGCATTACATGATAATGAGGGAAAAGCATCACCGACACTTTCATTGTAATTTGTACAGCTTGAAACATACTGACCAGTGATTATTAATTATTGTCAATCTTCATATGTCATCATTCTGGAAAGATCTCTGAAAATAAGCCCACAGATAGCAATTGTTTGGAATTGCATGGAACCATAAATTTGGTTGAAGAAATCATTAATAATTCTATGAGTCTCTGTTATGCGGTTTAAGAGATATGAACAGTTGTCTGTGATAATCTAGAGAAAACAGGATTTCAGTGTTTGCATAACTACATTACTGTACTGATAACGACTTTGAAAGTATTGACTTTAATCACTGGCAAGAATATTTTAACTGAACAGACTGGCATTAATACTGTTTTAAATTGCATTTACGCTTCATAATATATTCATATTGTTTGCTTTTTGTTTTTAAACTTGATTTTAAAAATGCACAGAAATGTAACGCTGCAGGTAGGCTGCTAAAGGTGTAACATTTTTACAACTGCTAGGTGTTAACAAGTAAATGAAGCTGTGGATCATTTTGCTGAAGTGGCACTCATAGGCACTTGCATCTTTAAAATTGAATGGTAACTATTTTCTATGTGGATTGTAGCAGTGAAACTTTAGTCCGCTTTGTTATTTATAATAATTGTCCTCCTTTGAAATAGGAAAAACAAACCAGAAGCTAATGGAAGGACTAGCATAACATAATCTGGTTCTGACATTAAGAATTTGTTCTATTTTATTAATCTTTTTGTTGAATAGAATAGCCCGAATAGGTCAGTGGCTTCTTTTCAGTACAGACCAGAGCTTATATTTATATTGCTGGGGGAAATTTGGCCGTGTCATCAGGGAACTTCCCTTTCTCTAATCGATAGGTGATGTGGGTTATTTTACCTTGACCTGAACTACCACCAGCTCAATCATTTGGGACCTCAACTTAACTTCGCATTCAAAAACTTACACACTAAGGTGTGAAGCATCCCCTTAATGCTGCACTGCAGTATCAGCAATCTATCTACCTGGTATGGGAATAGAACCCAAGACTGTCTACACCACAGGTAAGTTATTTGCTAGGAATGCTCTAGTCAGATATACCAGGGACAAAAGGGAAGAGCATAAATTTACCATTGTTGTCCTTGTCTTAGTATATAGGACCTCGAGTAGTGAAAACTTGACTAGTACAATAACATATACCGAATATAATTGAATAAGACTGTTAAATGAAACTTCCTTTCTACAGTATTGCCTTTAAACCTATTTTCAAATGAACTGTCAGTAGCTTTTAAAATGTATATCAGTATGATTACTTAGTTTTTTAATACTGGAAAAAGTGTTCTTCTATATGTGAAAGCTTGTATCATTGGATGGATAAAGCTGGACTTCCTTTTTTAGTAGTTCTACATAAAGAAGCCTACTTTTACAAATTAACAACATAGTTTTCTGTGGTGAAAAAATCACACCCCCCAACACACACACACACACACACACACACACACACACACACGCACACACACACACACACACACACACACACACACACGTGCACATACACACGCGCGCACATAATTATGCTTTCCATTACTTTGAAAACTTAAAAAAAAAAAATTCCTTTCTTCTAGATGACAAAAACATTTTGTTAAAAAGATTACATTGACCGAGTGCACGTTGTTGAGCTAATATTGGTGACACACAAAGACAGAAAGATCTACAAATCTGAAATAACCGAAACAACACCTAAGTTCAAAATGCCAAGAAGTCATATGAACAAATTTGGTTGCAGAGAAAATGAACACTCAGCCAACAACAAAAAAATACCAGAACACATTATATTAAACCCACCCAGGTGGGGGTTATGCCACCCCACACCCCCATAACCCCACCAACTAAATATACCAACTCTGGGATCGCACTACACTGAGGAAAGGGCAAAGTTCCCAATGTTGGCCAACTGTTCATTTTCCCTGTAAAACAATTCATTCATATGACACCTCGGTGTTCTGCGACTTCAGTGTTGTCATCTCAGTTATTTCAGATTGTGGTAAGTCGGATTTTGTTTTTTTCAAGTAGACCCATATATATATATATATATATATATATATATATATATATATATATATATATATATATATATGGTTTACTATCAAGAATTTGAAGCAAACTCAGTCGACTCCACTTCCGTCAAGAATTGGAATGTCGAACTCGGCAATGTTGAACGCCAATATTGCTGAACTACAAACCTCACCCCTATCTTGACCCATATTAAAACCCGTCCGTAGGTTGAATTTGGTTTGTGATTTGGCAATCTAGGTGTTCGACAATGTGAGTTTTGAATTCTTTTGGTCGACCATATGTGGGTCGACCGAGTTCGCTTCGAAATTATGATAGTAAACTGTATATATATATATATATATATATATATATATATATATACATACACACACACACACAGAAACATGAAACAGAAACAAAAAATATACAGCAGTTAAAAAAACTTAATTCACATTCATTTTTGCTCCTTTCTCCTGTCAGCTATATAAAACACAGACCCTATATAGATCAGAGTTTTTTTTCTCTCTCTCTGGGTACCAATCTTAATCTATGAATTTGAAAGATGGCACTCAAAAACAGATAACAAAAGATATAGCACTGAAAAACATTCTTCTGTTAAACAAAAATACACTGATTCAGGGTTTCTTAGTTTTCTTCAACCACCTCCTGTGGGAGCCTAACTTCTCCACTTCCCTCATCTTGTTGCAGAGGCATTCTGAAACTGTTAATATTTAGTTTATTGCCTATGACTTGATTATTTAGAAAGGCATATATTCCTTTATCTATGTCTATTTTGTGTGTGTGTGTGTGTGTGTGTGTGTGTGTGTGTGTGTGTGTGTGTGTGTGTGTGTGTGTGTGTGTGTGTGTGTGTGTGTGTGTGTGTGTGTGTGTGTGTGTGTGTGTATACAGATTTTCGCATCACATTTTTGGTCCGTTTTTCATAAAATTGTGGTTTCTGGCAAATTAGTGGCAAATCATTAAAGACTGAAGTTAGAAAATAATGACAGACATTTGAGTTTCAGATTCCATACCCTTCAGAAAATTCATACTAATGCAAGACCTACTTATCTTTTTAAGTTTATAAGAGCAATATTCAAAAATATTTAAAAATTGTCCTTATTTTTGGGCCTTTGTCCCACTTCTATTTATGGTTTTTGTCCAGATTTTTTGCTCTGAGGTTGAGAGGTATGACAAATGTGTCAGAGCCATCACCGTCAGCCAGAGACATTTCAAATTGTGACATACGTTTTGCACCCCACTCCCCCATGTAGTGACTTTGGATTTGCCCAAGCAAGGCAAGGAGCTGTTATGCAGTATAAGTGTGCAGAGTATCCCCCATCCAAGGTAGACACAAGTACTACAGTGGCTTTTTCACATGTCCTTGATTTTCCAGAATGTTCTGGTTTTCTGTCATATTTTTATACTGTTGATTTATGCTTCTTATTATTTATAAAATGCATGTTGTTGCAGTGCCTGTTGCTCTGTGTTTAAGTAGCAATGCTTTAATGACCATCAGGTAAGCTTCTCTGAGATTGTAAGATACAAGTAAGCTTTAATAAGCATACTGTTAAAGAATTACCAACAATTAAAAAGCCTTTTTGTTGTTGCCATGCAGAGAATATTTACATAACTAGATAACGTACAAGCCTTAGGTACTGAAATGCATATGACAGTATTTGTAATAAAGGACAGGATTACAGTATTTTCAGAAGCTCATTACATTTGTTGGAGACTTGCAGTCATCTTTGCAGGCTTTACCTGTAAACTAAACAGAATGCCAAACTATCATGTGTGGTCCATAACCTGTGCAGTAATTCTTTAAGCAATTTATCTTGAACTTGTTTCTTGTTTGCTGTTCATTTTTTACTTTGATCATCTTTTTCCTATGAAACAAGTAGATAGTTGTTGTCAGGCAGCAGGTCTTTTTTGGATAAGAAACATTTTTACAAATGGGGGGGTATCACAGAGATTGCTACTTTCAGCATGTTACTTGGTGCTTTTATAAATCTGAATATAAATTATAATTAGAACTGCAGTATAAGGAGAAGTGGTTAGAGTTGAGTGCTGCTTGTTTTTTATACTTGATTTTGACTGGCATTCCAGTAATGTATTTAAAGAGTAATTTATTTTTTCATGCCTCACATTTTTGTTTCCATCTAGATATTAAATAATTTAGAGTGAGGCAAAAAATGAAAGATCAAAGTGGCACCTCTATATTTGTGTACAACCTTAAATCTAACATACTGCTGACCTAAAAGACAAATATAAAAAAGACCAGTATTAAAAGAGTGTCTTTACCAAAAATACTTAAAACCATCCAGAACTGTCCCCTCAAGTTGATCTAGTATAAAACACTAAAATGGGGTCTTAAAAATGTGTACATTATAGCCGGGCCATTCTAAGTTTGAGAACATTGCTAATGCTGATGTTGTCGTTTAACCCAGGGACCCTCCCTGAGTCTAATTTAAGTTGCCACAATAATTCACGGTATTCGAGCCTAGTTTCCCAATTGCCACCTCTCAAATCCTTAGTCACCTGTTCTAATACTAAAAACTTTAAATTCATGTCCTTACAAACTAGTGAGTGCTTAAAAAAAGCATTATTTTCCTTGCCCCTGGAGACATCGTACAAATGCTCATAAACTCTTCTCCTCAGTTGCCGTTCTGTTTTCGACACATAAAAACTAAAACAGCTTGTGCATAACCCCAAGTAGACCACTCCTTTTGTTCCACAATTAAAAGGTTCAAAAAATTTGAACTTAATTTTTCTAGAAGGAATAAAAAGTGTATCCTGACCAAACATAAAACTGCATTGCTTACAGGCTCCACATTTAAGTGTGCCAACTTTCAACCTCACAATAACTGCTTTAGGCCCTACTTCTCTTTCAAAAATTTCTTTCAAGTTGACATCCCTTTTCCTCACAAAATGAGGACGGGACGCCACATTATTATTTACTCTTGTCGACATTTGTATTACACATGACAGGAGCTAATTTTAAAAGAAGGTGGGGGGTAGAAGGGTCATGTGATTCACTTAGAACTATTTAATGATTGTAAGTACAACTGTAATTTTCACTTTTGAAGAAGCTCAGTATTGACTGAGCGAAAGCACTTAAGATGATTGTTTTATTTGTTTTTACTGTGATTTAACTACATTAAAGTGTCCGAAATATTTACACTAGTTTGGACTTCCTTTTGTCATCCGGGTCCTGTGGCTTTGGGCTTCACACATTTTTTCTTGGCTGGATTTTCTACTTTTATTGAGTATTGGATTGGTCATACATGGTCCGCTGATGTTGAGAGATGTACATCAGACATCAGGCATTCACAAATGACATCTGTCCACATATCATACCAAGTATGTGTTGCTGGAAAACATAGTGGCTGTGAGCATTAAAGCTGACATAACTGACACAGTCATACACATTCAGCAATGGGCTGTACACCTGTGAGGTGTGGTGCACAGTACATGGCAGGGTGCAGAACAGGTGCACAGAAATACCATGTTCATGGGCACAGTGGTATCCAGGGGAAGGGGCTTCACCTAGTGACACAGCACATGCATCACACACATGTATACTGTTGCTAGCATGGATTGACTATAGCTGCACTGCAAGCTGTCGGGTACCATATGTTATGCATGTTGACAGAGGGGTAATAGGAGGACTGTGTGTACTATCATTGTGCAACCTCACCTGTGTGTGTGTGTGTGTGTGTGTGTGTGTGTGTGTGTGTGTGTGTGTGTGTGTGTGTGTGTGTGTGTGTGTGTGTGTGTGTGTGTGTGTGTGTGTGTGTGTGTGTGTGTGTGTGTGTGTGTGTGCATCCTGGTGGGTAGTTAGTTTGTCTGTAGGGTCACTCTGGTGACGTGGAGGGAGGTTGATGCATGTAGGATGCTTGTGTGCATGTGTGTGTGTTTGTGTTGCTGGCCATGTATGCACATGTGTGATTGTGGGGTGTTCTTACAGCAGTACCTCCCACTGGGATCATGCAGTACATATACATGGGCTGCCACATTACACACCTGTAATGCTTGTCATGTAAGTAATCACAGGACAGCTGATAGTATAATATGGTCTGTAGCATGGAACAGGCATTGAGAGTGAAGGTAGACACCAGGTATATCCTTAATATCGCATTCAGCAGAGAGGTCACCTACAACCCACGTATGCAGCACTACAGATGCATTGGGGAAGTACTAGTCAACACCAGGGAGTGTATCCAAATATTACAGTTGTCACATGATAGGCTGAATGAGCAGCATATCTGGCATGTACTGAGCATTACATACACATGACACACCGTACATGATATTATGGCTAGAACATAGTAGCCCACACATATAGGGGCTATGCTCATGATGTCCAGACATACACAGAGTGAATACCAAATGACAGCAGTGATGCGATCTAAAACCACTACACACAGGTCAGGCAGGGAATGTAGTAACAGGTCTTGTGTTGTGACCATTTATTCAGGCATTTAGAGGACTGATATGGTAATGAGTGTTATCAACAGGTGTATGTTAACAAGTGTGATGCAGGATGGGGTACCACATGGACATATACATGGGACTGTCTGTAAAGCCATGGCCAGCTAGGTATTACGGAGGTGTGTGTGTGTGTGTGTGTGTGTGTGTGTGTGTGTGTGTGTGTGTGTGTGTGTGTGTGTGTGTGTGTGTGTGTGTGTACTGTTAGGCAATGCTGTACAGGTTTTAAAGTGCATTTATTGTTTTTACCCACAGGTGGCGAGGTGGGTCAGGGTCCCTCCTGCATGCAATCTGATGTTGGTGTCTATACAGACACCAAAGATGATGATAGTACTGTTGAGGCACAGGTGGGATTGTCAGGGGCTGACACTGCACCATCATTTGACATCCCCCTTTTAGCCACCCCAACCCCGCACACAGTTTCAGTACCTATATATACCCCATCACCAGTGGCCATAGAGGATGGACAGCTGGCATTTGGTGGCAGTGCACAGGAAAGTGTGGTAACCATTCCTACTGTGTCCAGTTGCAGCAGGCATAGCTGGATGTCCAGCAGGGCACCACAGTGGCAGATGTCGCATGGTGCTCATGGTAGGGCCACTGGACATCATGCTCCTGGCAGAGGCGACATAGCTGGTACCAGCAGGCGCATGTTTCAGGCTGTCATGGTGGTGCAGGCACATATGGAACGTTAAACCAGGCAGGGCCTGAGGCTGCAGAGGGCTGTTCTCACATCTGTAAAGCGACAACATCCATGAACTGTCTGGTACCATCCTTGCCATATATCCAAGCTCATGGATAGATGGCATGGTGAGATGATGGCACTCAATGGCCATGGTGTTTCCATGCTTGAACATGTGGTGGGGGTGCGGCGACAGCCACGTGGATGTGGGCCAGCAACACCAATAGCTGGCAGTCAAGTGGATGTGCTAGGACACCAAAGGGCTCCCGTAGTGGTAGTACCAGCCCCGGAAGTGCAGGGGGATGCTGTCCACACCACACCACAGAAGGCCACATGCACATGGTCCTGGCCAGTCCCAGGAGGGGCCTGGTACCAGCAGACATTTGTCATCCACAGGTGAGAGTAGCACATCAAGGCCTGTACCTGGACATGCCCATGGAACCCCTGGCAGGCACAGTCAACATGTCTGTGGCCAGAGGCAGTGAACTGCACACCTTGCCAGGTATGGTCTGCAGTGGTCCATAAACACCTGTGTAGGGCAGCCACATGGCAGGACTGTGTGCATGCATACCCACACACTATACAAACACACCTAGGGCAACCCCATACCTACACACACCACAGCACCATACCCAGCTCACCACAGTACACCCCTCACCCGCACACATGGTGTCAAATGTATGGCCCACCCTCGGCCTCTGACAAGCCAACATCACAGCCTGTGCATATGATGATACCTGTGCCACATCTCTGTCATCCATACCATCAATCCAGGGGCAGGATAATATGGTTCTGATGCACACTGTGACTGTACTACAGTGTACCACAGTACTGCAGTGTAACATGTTGTAAGGAGTAAAGTATAATGCATATATGGCAGGTAGTGTAGCCATCCAGCAATGATGCATTATAGCCGTTAGTAACACTGGTTGATTGCGGTCCCTATAATGTTATCCATTTGTGTTGTAGGTGTACATGTGTCAGCATGAGGATGGTCTGCAGTCATATTCCACAATGGGGTATGGCACTGTGGTGACACCGTGGCTGTGATATATCTGGGGTACAGTTGAACACATGTCACAGGTTATTAAAATGGTTACTGCCTGTGCCACATGGGCAGGTGACCCACTGGGCATGTATACCCTGCAACCTGATGTAGACCCATCCACATACATGCACACTGTTATTTGGCAACACTGGGACTAGGCCCCTACCTAGCTATAAATTGATACTGAAGTGTGTGGCTTACATTGCACACACCACACAGTATTTAGGGTGAGGTGTGTCCCAGGTTACATGTTACATTCAGAACATCCCAAGACATGTACAGTATGCTAATGGGTGATGTAATGGGTGTATATGTACAATACGCAGTGTGACATATCTTCATATACACATTAACAGACACATAACAGGCAGACACACATCCAAGATACCAGGGCCTATCACTGCTAACTAACTTGACCATGTGTCCAATGTGTTACAGGTAGGCTGTGCACAGCACATGCATAACTGGCCTGGATTGTGGCATCAGTTACCTGTATGGTTGATGGTGACAATGGCAACTATAACGTGGTACATGGGACATATACCAGGTGTACCTTGGTGTAATGACAGCTTACACAGCACCCACATCCCCCAGTGGATATTGTACTCCCTGAAACCCATGATGACACTCTGCCATACCTGCCATCACACATTGGCCATGACAGCAATACAACCCATAGTACACACCAACAGTGGTACTACAGGGATATGCATCTAATGCACAAGCCA
>NC_056730.1:1142145288-1142255288 GCF_019279795.1 Protopterus annectens
TACCCTAATACTTTCCAGTGAATCAAGAAATGAGGACTGGGAATCCTGGGGCATGGTGGGGGGTCTGTAGCAATCTACAATTTGGATTGTGGTCTTGCCCAGACTTAGTTTCACTTGGATAATCTCGGATGCATTATGCTGTGCAACTAGCCTGGAGATGTGGATATCCTTAATGAATATGGACATGCCTCCGCCTTTAGTGCTTCATTCTGGGTTAGGTGGCCAAAAGGTGTGGTATGAATTGTAGCCTGGTAATGCAGGGGTGCTCTCTGGAGCTTTGAACCAGGTCTCTGTCACTGCACAGATGTCAATGTTCTCCATTTTAAGGAGTGCCTCGAGTGAGTGCATTTTGAGGTTTACACTTCTAGCATTGAGTAGCATTACCCTTAGATATTGCTTGCTTGTACCTGTTACAGTGGTGACTTTGTCATTTGAACTTTGCCTAAAAAAAGGCACTATAGGGGTGGCAAGAGCCTTAGCCAGTATCCGGAATCGTAAGGGCGACAGGGGCAGGCCATCTCTGGCAAAGCATCGTGGCCTGTTGATCATGTTGTCCCAGGCAGACAAATACTGGATCCCCTTAGAATTACACCAGAAGCTTTGCCAATTGTTGAAGTCAATCATTTTGTTCTTGCACTGTGTTATCATTCTGGGTGATGGCAGGATGCTACTCAGGGTTATGGTCATACCTGCCTGGGATACAAGATCAGAGAGCTCCTCCATGTCTCTTTTCATGTAGTCCAGGGAGGTACATCTCAGGTCATTCACACCAACATGGACAATGACAGTGTCATATTTGTACTTATTGTGGAGTGACCTGAGTGCATGCATTATGTGGCAGATCCTGGCACCTGGCAGGCAGCTGACAGTAACTTTCTCCTTGTTTAGTCTAGTGAGTGGAACATCAGTGTGCCTGACTATAGAGTCACCTATGACTAAAGTGTTGGGTATGTTGTTATGCCTTATGGGCTGAGGTTGAGTGGCACACTGAGTTTGTGGGCTATGTGTCATTTGGGTTGTGTTGGGGGGGGGTGGAGTTTGCTTGCATTTATGCTTTGGATGTCCCTGATGCTTGGGCAGGTTTTTATTGAGAGGCTCCACAAATGTAAGTGTGTGTTTTGTGTTTCTGTGTGTGTGTTTTGGTGATGTAAGTTTTGAGGGACTATGTGATGAGTGTGGTGTGGTGCAAGTGTTTACCTTCTCCTCTTGACTGTCTAGTCCAGTCTTGGCTGAAGAGAGCTTTGCTTCCAGTTTTGCTATATAAGTGCATCACTCACAGGTTGTAGTGTTGGGTGGTAGGAGGAGAGGGTTGTCTGTGTACATGAGGCAATTGCTGCATTGCCCAAGATGCCCAGATTCATCAGGTAGACAGGAGAAATCACTGAGAGCTGACCCTTAGACATGCCTGGATAGGTGCTTATTTATTAAGTATATATATATATATATATATATATATATATATATTTATATATATATATATATATATATATATATATATATATATATATATATATATATATATATATATATATATATATATATATATATATATATATATATATATATATATGTACATATACATATCCATCTATGTATGTCGATATGTATATGTGTATATAGCTATATAGATATATGGATAATTATATACACATATATGTTCACCATATGTCCTGAACATGGAGTGGAGCCCTACCTCAGCCGCAGTAGTCCCAACCTCTTAGTGCAAGAGGATGTCAGGTATGTATTGCAGGTATATTTGTAGACTATTGCTACTGTAATAAGGATTGTCTTCACAGACATGGTGTGTGTGGGAGGTCACATCTGCTTTTAACATGTGCGCCATTGGCTACTGATAGACATCCTAAGGACATCATGGTACAGTACCACTGCTAGCACAGTAATGCTCCTGTAGACTACAGCAGAGATAATGCCAATATTATGGCTGACTAAGTTTGCAGATGACTGCAAACTGGGCGCCATAGTTGAAAACACATCAGACACAGATATCCTTCAGAAGGGTCTCATAGAAATGGATAACTGGTGCCAGAGCCATGGCCTAAAGTTAAACGCCAAAAAATGCATAGTCATACCCTTCGGGAAAAACAAGATTACCCCTAGCTACCATATAGGTGGCAATCCACTAAGCACAGAAGAGGTTATCAGGGATCTGGGGACCCAGGTTGACAGTAACCTCTCATTTGACACCCACGTTGCCAAGGTAGTTAGGAAAACCTTCTACATTGCCCACCTGATCATGAAGGGATTCACATCTAGATCAAGGGAGGTCATTGTTCCCCTGTACTCATCACTCATCAGACCAATGATTGAGTACAATGCCCCATTCGGAATGTATCTTACCCGACACCTGCAGCAATTGGAAAGGCCCCAAAAGTTCCTCACCAAGAGGATAAAGGGTCTCAAAAATATGCCTTATGCTGCCCGACTGAAGGAACTCCAGCTCTATTCAGTCGCATACTGTTTGCTCAGAGGTGACCTGTGCCTAACAAACAAGGCCATGTCAAACCCAAAATTGATGGACATGCTCCACCTCAAAAAATCTAAATCCATAAGAAATACAAGAGGAAGGGACTTAAACCTTAACACAGTTATAAATAGGACGTGCTGGAGGGACAGATTCATCACCCAGAGACTCCCTATGCTGTGGAACAAGATCCCAGTACATGTGAGGCAGAGCACCTCGCTGGCCCTGTTCAAGAGAAATCTTGACATATGGATGGCAGATCGCAGATTTACCCCGGGGATCACCTCAGTGTCACTGCTAGACAGAGGCACGGTAAACTAATGGGCACAATACCTTTCAAACTTAAGGGGTGGTGAAAGCCGCAAAACTATGGGCTAGGCTTATAAATGCCCTAGGGCAGATAGCCTAGTATGAACCTATGAACCTATATGTGGACAGCCTGACACACTCTGGACAGTCCAGAGGTATACACAGAACCCCTTAGTGCAAGACATGTGGACCAAGCCTGACAGTGTGGAGGTTAACAGCCATGTATATGGGGATATCAAGTAACTACTGGTATACATTTGCCCCCATAGGTTATGCATTCACACACCCCTTTCTATCCTGACACATAACCACTGGTACAGAGGTGCCATGGCCACATACTACCCACTAGTTAGTGACATACATCTGTACAGCATCCCACTGCTTTGTTTGACATACATGACTGTTATGGTGGCCCGGCAGCAGTACATCTGACAAGTATCTGGACATAACATCTCACTTGGTAAGTACACTAAGCTGCTAGGCATGTAACAAATCACTGTGCAGGCTACAGGCAGACTGGCTCAACACTGCCTTACATTTCATATGGTGGAATATACATGTATCTGCAAATATAGTAGGCTCTACAGGCATGTCACAGCAGAGAGTAACAGACACCTATGTGAAAGTGTATAACCACAACTAATGTGAACATAGCCACAGCCACATATGGTAAACTATTGTAATATTACATTATATGGACTATCTGTTCTACACCATCCTCATATGTGCCACTCACACACTAACCCTACATATACTGGGCCACTACACAGTGTGGTCTGATGCCTGTCTGTGGTATGGGATATGTGTGTGTTTGGCCCTATAAACATGTAAGCCGATATGGTAACATACAGTGGAGCAGCATGTAACATCAGATAGAACAGGACCAAGAACAATGACATCTACCACAGTCTGTACACAGACCAAGGTACACATTAAGAATACACACACTGTCTACAATCACCATATGTATACAGACCTCAGTACTGTACACACAACCAGAGAATGTCCAGGTTACGTCATCAAATATAGCCCCTACTATACATAACATGTGTAGCAGTCTGATATCTCATTGGCTTGTTATCAGATATGATGTCAATAAATATAGTGTACTGCACATATGCACCTCTTACTGCATGACATAGGTACAAAGGTTGACAGAGTTGTGGCTGGAGGCACAAACACAGGGCCAATATTGACATGTTGCTGTGATAACCTTATACATTTACTGTTGTAACAGGGTTTGTTGCAACATATGTCCTATGAGGGATATGAAGTCAGTAACTCTCACGGCCGTCACCATCCACTGACTGCAATCCTCAAACTACCTTCTGCAGTTCACAGATAGGTGCTATGTGGGTAACACAAGAAACAAAAGGCACCACACACTGCCCATTCTGCAGATGACCCTACAGATGGGGGTTTCCTTATAAACATAGCACTGACATGACAGGTATTAAAACATGTAGAACAGCCATATCCACACACCCTGTTAAATCAACATTACTCCAAATGCAGTATAGCAGCACTTACAGTCTGTAGTCAAGTCAGGCACATCCCCCTCCTGTGTGTTGGCCTGTTTCCACAGTGTATGTTGTTAGAGGTAAATCCCCAATCCATCTGTAATGCTATTTGCCAAACAACAGTTCTAGTTCCTGCTCACAGTGAATGAAAAGGCCCAACACCAACCTGATGTTCCTAGATATTGGAGTGTGATTCCATGCAAATCTCTATGGAAATGTTACCACAGCTATTCCACATGCAATCCACTGGAGGAGGGCTGCAATTCATTCAGAGGCCATCAGCTGATCATGAGCATCACTTGCAATACACATGCTGCTGCCTAAGCAAAGCAGGTGTAAGTCTCCACATCCACCAGAGAGGTAGTGAAAGAGGCAGACAGAGGCAAAGATAAGTCAGGGAGGGGTGAGCGAGTGAAACTTAAGCATGCTTGTGTCACACACCTACAAGTACAGGGTATCAAATTCCTGACTATGTATTGCTATCACATATCTATGCAATTATTGGATGCACCACATAAGTTACATGTTGAGGAGCCCTCCAAACGTATATGTGATGGTGAGTGACATCTGCAACAGTGATATGGTAGCTATAAGGTAGGTGTAGTACACATGCCTATCTACATGAACAGGTGTCAGCGTCAACACAGCCACACTCTCACAGGGACACACACAAATTGACACACTTGGCAGAATCAGGAATACAGCTCTTCAATAGTTAGATTGCCACAACACAGTACTGTGCAGGTATCACATGCACCACAGGGGTTATACGGAGGTTATATGGTCAAAGGGTATGTGGAGGTGTCTGACTTCAGACAGCAAGCTTCACTATGCCAGTGGAGGTTGTAGTGCGTGTGAATGTAGTCATAGGCATTATACACCGCACACACAGACACAGGGTGCCAGTACTGACATGCATGGGTGCATTTCTTCACAAGTGTGTAGTGGTCAACTGTGCCAGATAGCTATACATGGCTAAGTGATGGGTATACCTTGGCATCGGGCCACATGACAATGGTCTGCAGGTCAGGGGTGTAGTGTCTGGATTTGCCCACACAGGTGGGTATTTTATTCACCATCCAGTCACCTGGGTAACTATTGCATGTGGCCATTGCTGTGCATTGCTTGCCATATATGTGTTCCTTAATCCATGACATAAATGGTGTCTGGGATGTGCACACTTCCCACATGCATGTACAGTGACATGTGGAACAGTACCTGGGGTATCTGGCCCATGTTGTGTACACAGATTGTTATCATCAGATGTGCCAGTCCTGGCCTCATGTGGCAGGAACTGTTAATGGACAGCAGGTTGACCCTGCACCGGCATTGATAGCATGATACAGGTATTCCCTGGTGTCAGTGGCATCTGTCCATACAGGGCAGGTGTTGCAGGTGTCTAGTGGGGAACATAGGGAAAGTGCACAGTCTGCATGTATGTGCCTGCTGGACTGATGGACAGGGTGCCATGCCCTCTGTAGCCCACTGCAATCGCACCATGGTTACTATCAGTGGGCAATATGCAGGTTACTACCAACATAGCGGTTGTTGCCTAGGCAAGTGTGTGTGTGTGTGTGTGTGTGTGTGTGTGTGTGTGTGTGTGTGTGTGTGTGTGTGTATGAGACATGGGTTGCTAACTTTGTTCACTTGGCCTTGATGTCACATGTAGGGGTATGGATTTGCACCGCAGCCTCTAGGCTATTTCACATCTGTTATCCCTGTACAGTGGACATTGTGACATATGCCAGGGCCACCATATAAGAAATTTGCAAAACCTACTCCATGATGAGTCCAGTTGTTACACACTCACCACCAGCCACACACAGAATACAAATGACAAACACAGACACACACCTGTCATGTCTGGGATTAGAACTCCTACCTAACTAGTTTGTTACACAACAGCACTACACAGTTATATGACACGCCACAGAGATTACTGGAGTACTTCTTCCCCAAAGTTGTATTTTACAGTGAATGACATCAGCAGGATTGCCAAAGTAGGGCATTTGAATTGTAGTGAGTATAACCAGCTTAAAACACATTGCTCCCTACACAGACATAGAAACACACACAAATAAATCCAAAGCTGCCATGTGTGGGAATAGAACCCCTACCAGAGTTCTATATCACACAACAGCATTACACTGCTACAGGACACACCACAGTGATTACTGGAGTACTCCTTCCCCAAAGGTGTATTTCACAGTGAATGGCATCAGCAGGATTGCCAAGGTAGGGCATTTGAATTGTAGTGAGTGTGACTAGCCTAAAAAGCATTTCTCCCTACACAGATATAGAAACACACACAAATACATCCAAAACTGCCATGATTGGGAATAAAACCCCTACCAGAGTTCTATATCACACTACAGCATTATGCTGTTATAGGACATGCCACAGAGATTACTAGGCTACATTTTTCCCAAAGGTGTATTTCACACTGAATGACATCAGCAGGATTGCCAAAGTAGGGTGTTTGAATTGTAGTGAGCATGAGTAACCTAAAAAGCATTGCTCTCTACACAGACACGCGCACACACACACACACACACACACACACACACACACACACACACACACATGTGCCATGTCTGGGATTTGAACTCTTACCTAACTAGTTTATCACACTACAGCAGTATGCAGTTATGGGACGCGCCATGGAGATTATTGGGTTATGCTTTTCCCAAAGGTGTATTTCACAGTGAATGACATCAGCAGGCTTGCCAAAGTAGGACATTTGATTTGTAGTGAGTGTGACTAGCCTAAAAAGCACTGCTTTTGACACAGACAGGGACACACACACTTGCCATGTCTGGGATTAGAACTCTTGCCTAATTAGTTTATCACACTATAGCAGTACGCAGTTATAGGACATGCTACAGAGATTACTGGGCTACACTTTTTCCCAAAGGTGTATTTCACAGTGAATGACATCAGCAGCTTTGCCAAAGTAGGGCATTTGAATTGTAGTGAGTGTGACTAGCCTAAAAAGCATTGCCCTCCACACAGACAGGGACACACACAGTTGCCATGTCTGGGATTATAACTTCTACCAAACTAGTTTACCACACTACAACAGTATGCAGTTATAGGACCCACCACAGAAACGACTGGGCTATACCTTTCCCAAAGGTGTAATTCAAAGTGGATGACCTCAGCAGGCTTGTCATAGTAGGGCTATGGGGAAGGCAGTGTGTATGTGCATGGGCCATAACCCATTCATCTAGAGGTTGACACACCACATGCCGGCATACACAGGGTTATATTCCACAGGTATATGTATACAGCCGCTAGATGACTACTTCCTTGTACCGTCATGTTTCACAGCTAGCACTTGCACCACATAGTCTGTAATGCTGATGGATACCGGTGGCTAATGTATACAGTGAGTGACATTTACACCTCATGTGGTTGTAGCCATTTGGCTGTGTGCTGGGTGGGACAGGCCTCACAATGGATGGCTCCTTGTCACAATCCCTCTCTTCCACACATTTATGTACATCTAATTTTGACTTATATATATATATATATGTCCTTTGATATATGTCTGTATTCCTATCCACTGTGTGTGCAATTCATGACTGGTGCATACTGAGGAGTGTATGCACTAACATCTGCAACTGCCAGATATGTATGGTCCACTGTTGTTTCAGATATGGGTTAATTTGTTTAACTGTGTGAGCATGCCCAGTATGACCTTTCAGTATGTTGTTGTCTGACATTGCTTTCATTTCTCTAAGTGTGTGAGCATACCCAGTATGCCCTTCTGTATTGAATGTGTGGATCGATTCCAGGTAGTTTGTACTCCAGTGCAGACCTTTGTGTTGTACACCCACAGGTAGCAAACTGTTTCTGCAGGGTATCCGTCAATCATTTGGCAATATGGGGACAAACTGTGCAGGGGATAGAGTGTACTGTAGGTGATTGTATCTGTGCTGCTTCAGCTGCATGGTACTGCTGTTAGCAGAGATATTCAGACATGTGTACTGTTATACACTGTGATGTTTTCTGTCCTCATGTACTGTCAGGTGGACATTCTTACTCACAGTGATGTCTTGGGGGACAAGGGTGACTGCAGCTGTCACCAGTATTGTGGGCAGATGCCTACATATTCATGGTAAGCTATGCCATTCTGAAGGGGGAGTTGCAGACACTTGCTGCTGGGTCTGTGTATCCGGTTCAGCACCTTGGTACAATGCTGGCAGAGGATCCCATACATGTACATCCATCGACATGACAGTATGGCCTTATCTTGCTGTGGCAATACCTCACAGCTGTACAGATTTGCACAGGTTACCCAGAGGCAGGGGCCATGAGTCAGGACATTACCCCTATTGTGGTGTACAGGCAAGTATGTAGCCACCCATTTATGTGTTTGCAGCCAGGGATAGTGTGTGCACACAGCTTTGTGTCGGACCTTGCACATTCCATGCTGCCCATTCTCCCACCCCTCCCCGTTATTCTATCCTCTTCCATACATTATGCATATATTCTCTGATACTTTCCCTAAGGTTATCACCCCATCACAGTTGTGTGTTGGTGTTGGTCCACAGTTCATGCAGTGGGACATGGTGCAGATGTTACTGTGGTTTCTCTACATGGCCTTGCATATGGCTTATGTGGAGTGTGTCATGTTGTTATTTGGGTGTCCATGACAAAACATGCATTGGCAGTACATGTGAGACACAGGCCTTTGACAGAGGCCTGTGGGCCATTAGGTGTTGCTGTAGGCCAGATGTGGCAGGCCATTGCATTTGGTCAGTCCTACAGTCTCAGACTGCCATACATTATATTCCCCAGGGGTGACAGGGTAGATGTGCTAGGTGTTCATGCCAATACCTTCTATCAGTCTTGATCAGATGGTGTGGATGTTGGCAGGGTGCTACCTATGGCTAGGGACACACCTGCATGGGACACCTGCCTGCATGCTGCAATCCTTCGCTATTGCCATATACAGGTGGGGTCACATTGTGCCCATTCCCCACAGCAAGTATACAACCATAGAGGTACCTGTGGGCGGTGTTTGCATGAGCTGGGTGCATGTGTGCTATGGACATTACTTACATCTGATGCACAGATGTGCATGGGGCATTCCAGTTATGCTGGCATGTGCAGGTACATCAGCTGTTTCCCAATACATCAGTCCTATCTCCTTTGTGATCTGCACGTGTTCTGGCAGAAAACACTGGTATCCCCAACAACAGGACCAGATAATGTGATGCATACCTGTATGTACAATTCTGAGGGTGTCTACATTTTACAGTGACGCAATATATACTGAATGTCTGGGGTACTTTCCCCTGTCTACTGCTTGTATATCTAGCCCAACAGCCATGCCATGTCAGTCTTTCAGATGTTGACACATATTACCACCATACATTTACAATGGCTTACTGCTAGCATGTGTTATACTGGTGAGAATTGTCTTTGGCACTGCAGTTGTGAGGACTTGTCCCTGTTATCAGTAGTAGTGGGCAATGACCACCAGGTCTTACCTCAACATGCATACATACTGATCACTCTCACACAATATGAAACACACAACAACCCAACATACACATACTTGCATATTGTGCAAGTGCTACAACCTATCCTGCTACCTTGGCCAACTCTGGGCATCTGTGCTCCACTGTTATTATACCTACACATACATGTTACTACATGTCTACATAGGGTTGTGGGGGCACACCTGACTGTTATAATGTGTGTACATTGGATTGGGGGGGGCACACCAGACCATTAATACATTTCTAAAAAGGTTTGGGGGGCACACCTGACTGTTACTACATTTCTAAGTTGGGTTTGGGGGAGCACACCTGACTGTTGTTACATTCCTACATAGGATTGGGGAGGGGGGCACACCTGACTGTTACTACATTTCTACGTATGATTGGGTGAGGGGGCACACCTGCCTGTTTCTACATTTCTACACAGTGGATGGGAGGGGGCACACCTGACTGTTACTACATTTCTACACAGGATTGGGGGACACACCTGACTATTTCTACATTTCTTCACAGGATTGGGGGGCACACCTGACTGTTTCTACATTTCTACATAGGATGGGAGGGACACACCTGGCCCTTGTACACATTTGCTATGACTGTACTGGTATGTCAGGTACTCCATTTAATTCTGTATTCCAACCTATCATGCTTACTAGAGGCATATCAGTGTACTACAGGTCTTAGCTTTGACTGACCTACACATTAGTTTCTGACTTCCTACCCTTCAGAACTAACAGCCCACTGCCTGACCTGCTGTAGTCTGTCTGTGTAGGCCTTAGGGGGAGGTTACCCATAGGCATCATTCAGAGGCCATAGCACAGCCTTTGTTTGTGTTTGTCTACACCTGTCCTGCTGGCTGAAACTGTTGTTGGGTATGTGAACCTCCCTCATTGGCATGTGTGAGTCATATGGACACACATGTGGCCCAGCACATTTCCTGTAGTGGGTTTTGTCGCCCTGTGTAGTACTGGCTACTATGGTGACACCAGTATTTGTTACAGATCTCATGGTGCCACTATAGGTGTCTACTATCTGCTGGCATACCATTCAGCCACCCAATTCCCTTGCATGCTCACATCCATACCATAGATACAGGTAACAACACATTCTACTCCATTCGGCAGTTGGTAGGTTGAGTGACTTACCTTGTGGGTGTCCTAGTACTGGGGGTGGTGCTCCAGCGCTGCCTATGTCGGATGCACATAGTACACTCCCTACACATGGCTGACCAGAGGTAGTGTCATGTTTGGCAGCCCTTTTACTGTATGTGCGAGGCAGAGAGAGGTGTCATTCCCTGGGTCCCTCCTGTGCCAGTGTATGTGCTATGTGTTGTCTCTTTGCCAAGGCCAGGGCATACTGGGCATGCCTCCTTCTGCCTACTGAGGCAGGTCAGGTTGTTCTTCCTCTGAGTCACTCTGTGCCTGTGCAGACCTTGGCAATGGTGAGGGGTTGTGTGGCCCTGCCCTGTGCTGTTCCTGCTGCAGCTGTTTCCACAGGATCATATTGTGTAGCATGGCACATACAATGACAATTTGGTTACATGTAGCTGGTGAGTACTGCAAGGCTCCACCGGATGTGTCCAGGCACCAGAACCATGACTTGAGCATCCCAAACACATGCTCTATTATAATTCTGGTCTGTGAGTGTGCCTCATTATGGAGTTCTTGTTTGGGTGTGTATGCATTTCTGATGGGCGTCATCAGCCAAGGCTCCAGTGCATAACCAGTATCCCCCACTAGGTGACCGTAAGGAATGTCCCCATTGGCAAATCTCTGGTACAGCTGTGTCAGATGCCAGATGTGGGAATCTTGATAGCTTCCAGGGCAGCCAGCACACGCATTCATTATTATGCCTGGTCATCGCACATGACCTGGCAGTTGATGGAGGGTAAGCCCTTGTGGTTGATGTAGACCCGAACTCGCTCACCAGATGGTGCTTTGATGCATATGTGCATGCAGTCTATAGCAGCCACTACCTCAGGGTATTCTGCTATTTGGTGGAACAGTTGCATATTGCTGGCCAACACCTCACTGGTGTTGGGGAAATATACGTGCTCACTGCATGTGCTGACATGGCATCCAGGAACTGGTGGAGTACCCTGGATGCTGATGCCTGTGAGATCCCCATCATATTCCCAGTTGGCCTTTGGAAGGTACTTGTAGCTATTATTCTTAGGCCTACACATACCTTGGTATCCACTGGGATGGGTTCCTCTCTGTTAGTTCTGTATGTCAGGCATGGCCGGCACAGCTCAACAATTTGCTGTAAGATGTCCCTGTCCACCCTATAGCACTCCACTATCTCCAGCTCATGTAGCCTCTGGTAGGTTACCCTGGGTCTGTAAACTCTTCTCTGTCTCCTCACTCTGGGTTGGTCAACAGCATTCATATCCTCACCACCATCAGCCTCTTCCACATGTTGTTTTATGATAGCTATTGCAGCCCCTATCATTTTGTTATTTTGTTTGTTAAAACTTCCCCGCTTGTATACACCGGTTGTGTAGAGTATGGGAAAAACCAGAGAGAAAGGTGTTTGCTTGGTTTATAGTAGTGTTCTGGGCTGGGCTGGTCTGCTGCCTGTGTAATTGGCTGATTCTGATATATTTCACCTGCCAGCTATGCTAGTTCTCCTAGATTACTTTCCTACTTCTGTTTTCCCTTCCCATTGCCTTCCTGTTTAAGCCTGGGGGCATGCCAGGCAAACACAGTGCACAAAACTGCTATTTCCTGGTTTACTTTTTTTTTTCATTTAAAACTCAGTGCGAGGCGTGCACACCCGCTTAGGCAATGTAAACAGTGCTAGGCAGCCTCAGACATACCCCCTTGCTTAGCTGTGCTAAGCTAGGAGCAAACCCGAGCCACAGGGCTCTAGTCCACTTACAGTATGCCTGACACACCCACCTATGATGTCAGCTAACTCCTAGGCTTGCACCAAACTATTCCTGCTCTTACACTGTTGGGAGCTGCCTAGCATGCAGGGGTAATCTGGGATTCACTATCATTATCACTATGAACAGGGTCCCGATCTACATAAGACAGAGCCCCTCACTATCACTCTTCAAGAGGAACCTTGATGAGTGGATGGGTAACAGAAAGTTCATACCAGGGATCACACCAACAGCGCAACTAGATAAGGGCCAAGGGTACTAGCTGCTAGTACAAGGGTCTAGAGAACTACTAAAGGGGCGGTGAATACCACACAATGTGGCTGGACTAATATATGCCTTCGGGCAGATAGCCCAGTACCAACCTATGAACCTATGAACCTATTCCCCTCATTTGTCTAGGATTGCCTGCTAATGCATAGTTACATGTCCCACACTGAGCCTCCCTCCTTAGCAACCACTATTCAATGGCCATGTTGTCTTCTGCCTGACATTGAGTATAATGGCAGAATAGTGATTTTGATTGGAATGCTTATTTAAGGTATTTTTTTCTTATTTTCCCCCCGATCCCATTTGCGGGCCGCTGCCCTACTCTTAAACAGCAGGGATCGGCTAAAAAAATGTTGATATTTCTTTTTTTCCTTTTTTTTTTTTTTGCAAGTGTTTTCTATGCCAATGGCCTTATAGTTAGCCATTGGCATGCTTTATACATGATATCCACCCTTTATTTGGAGCTGTTATGGCTCTGTTTTATAATTTGCAGAAATGTACTCCGTTACTGGCGGAGTACATTTCTGCAGATTACACTAGTCCTGCACAGCCAGTTTCCAGCTTCCTAGATCACAAATTCACCTGATTTGCATGGATTTCTCCTGCAAAAGGGGGAATTTGCATACAGGGGCTGAGTCCATGCAGGACTAGTGCAGGAGCTCTCGTGCACACCCCTACAGGTTATTTTTGGATTGCACGGCAGACATGTTGCCTACTGGAGCTCCTGCACACCATGCAGGGCTTGCAGAATCCAGAGTTTTGTGTTCTACCCACTGCTTGCTTCCACTTTTCATCATTTCTGTGGTATGGCCCCATTTCCAGACTTTAATTTGTTCAAATATAATAGATAAAAGCACCAAACACATGGCCATGGCCATACATTGCAGAACTGTTGGCACAGAGCAATATTGCTAGTCATATATAACTAGGAAAATGATAGTTCTCGTATAACTCAAATGAAGAAAAATCCTTTCAACATACTAGGAGCGTGCCATCAGACCTCCATGACTAAATGTATTCCTTATGTGATGGATTTAATCTCAGTGCTCTGGTTGCAGGTTCTAATCCCTTGAGGGTGGGATTTTGTTTTTTAATACTATGTTTTCATAATACAGCCATATTTCATTCCCTGCAATGTTTTATTTATTTTTTGAATGCCTTTCATTTGAGTGCTTCAGTGGCAGACCTGTCAAATGCTTTAGTGGAGTGAATATGAGTGACACAGGAATGGATTCAAATATGGTCTGATATATTTCTCGTTTATTGCTATCATAAGTTATGTGACCCTGATATGTGTTTCATTATCATACCCAGCTAATGCTGTGTTTTTGAGAAAGTGAGTGACACAGGTATGGTTTCAAAGCCATGTAGGTGTAATTGCCTTGTCTTTATAATAATGTGTCCCTTTCCCCTGAAATAAAACATTTTATATTCAGTGTGTACATTTTGAAGGAGTTTGACACTGTCTAACAAAATATAAATTTAGCATCATCTAGCACTGTTGAATTAAGAAGTTGTGAGATACGGTCCTAATTCACCTTGATCCAGCCTATTCCTTCTTGGCCCATCTTGCGTGCTACCCTCTGTATCCTTCCTCTTTTAATCTTGGTTCTATACTCCCATTTCCAACCTCCTATTTGGTTCAGGAATAAACATACAACATACACACAAATGCGTGCGCGCACACACACACACACACACACACACACACACACACACACACACACACACACACACACACACACACACACACACACACATAACCACAATGCAGTTAAGTGAAAGGCTATTTCACACTGTTTGATATCAAGTTTGCAACTGTGCTACATATCCCAGATATTCATCTTCTTAATACTTCCTTGTAATGCACTGTTATGTATTATATCAATGTGAAAGTCATTGGTTCATAGCTATTGATGTCTGCCCAGTGGCGGATTTAGGCATTGGCATAGGAGCATGCCCCGGCCCCTTTTTCAACTTTCTTTCTTTCTTTTTTTTTTTTTTGGAAAATCAGGTGCATCTTTCTTGAAGAATCCAGTCACCAATGCGCCAAATACATCGGAGATGTGATTGGAAGTTGCAGTCAGATGATTTTTTTTTTTTAACATTTATTAACGGTCCTCCTCCAGCTGCATCTCCTCTTGTAATTTAGGCACGTTGGTGAGAGCTATTAATCGTAACTGCTGTCGAGAAGACACTCTTATTAAAATAACAAGTAGCAGGACAAAACTACTGCTCCGAGTGATCTGCTTTGAGGTAATGTGCTTTTCTTTTGACTTTGGTTTTGCAAAAAAGATAAAGTACTGTTTGTAAGGGTGCACTCTGTAGAGAATACTTATATACTCTATCTACCCAGATGTAATCTAACCTGGATATTTTATATATAGTGAAAAAATAGCCACTGTCGATATTCAGCTTTCTTGCTACTGGCTAAGCTAAGATTTCAGTTCTCTCAGATTCCACCCAAAACGTTCAGTGTTGGGAAATTACTTGTGCTTGATGTCTAGTCTAGCTCTTGTAGAGAAATCTCAAGCATAATTTCTTCATGTTACACCTCACAGTATTAAATTCTACATGCATAACATTCTGCTATGAGGTGCTGTCCAGATAAGTTTTTTTTTTTTTTTTTTGCTTTTTGCTTGTAGCTCATAAGAGGAATAGACTCACTTTCCCACACAACACAAAAATTATTTTATTATGCAGGTACTCAGAAGAATGCATATAGATTGATTGTTTTATTCTCTACTGCCATTACATCTGGTCCACATTTTAAAATGTACTATTTTGGCCTCTAACGTGCGTGAAACCAACTAGCCCCTCTGCTGCAGCACTTAGCATTGCTGGATCACTGTATTTGGTTATGTGTTATGATAGCTTCTTTCCAGAGCTCAAACATTGGTCCTATGTCCAGGAGGTGTTTTGCCTGCCTTATACTTAACTGTATTGCGTTGGTTTATCAAGAAAGTCCAAAGTGGGTACAAACTCCCTTTTCAGCAAACAGCTGGAAAGAAAAAAACCCAAACACACTGATCATAATTAAATACAAATGCACAGGAAGAAAACCATGATGCCCCCCCCCCCCAAAAAAAAAGACAGTTAATCAGCTATTGAATTTCCACAGCAAGTTATAGGTTAGTACAACAGCTAAGTAGGATTGCATAAAAATTGAGATATTCGGAATTTCCTCCCATATCCCGAAGCTATATGTATGTATGTATGTATACAATTATTTTACATCTGCATACATCTCTCAGTGACCAGCACCCTAGATAAAACTGTGCCCATTAACCTGTTGTCTGCAGGGGTAAGCTCGGTCTCCCTAGAACCCTAAATTGCCTAAAGCACGTTATCTAACTTGGTTATATTACAGCAATGTATATGCATGTTTTTCACACATTCATGCATACATATACATTCTACAAATAATTATATGTAAATAAATGGATAAACTAGACAATCTTGACGTACTGAAATGTCAAAATTCAGTACGTCGAGACCGAATACTGGAAAGTGCAGTTAATCGAAACTACACTATGCCGAATCCACAAATGTCGAATCCGCCACTATCGTGGTGTCGCGTTCGTGATGTGTGGTGCGGTTTGTCAAATTATCTGGGGTTTCAGGTAAGTGCTGTGTGTTTGAGGATAATGGCTAGGGATTTTAGTGTGTGTGAATGTGTGCGGTGGTGTTTGTGGTGTGTTTGTGTGTTTAGTGTGACCTCAGAGTTAGAATATATAAGTAGGGGGGGTGGGGGTTGCAGGGAGGCTTGCCCTCCTGTTTATAGGTAGGTTAAGTGTGTGTGTGTTGTTATGTTTGTTTAGTTAGGTAGGTGTATGTGTGTGTGTGATTATGCCCTGGTTTGTGTGTGTGTGTGTGTGTGTGTGTGTGTGTGTGTGTGTGTGTGTGTGTGTGTGTGTGTGTGTGTGTGTGTGTGAATGGTCGTGATTGTAGCGTTTGTTATTGTGGGTTTTCATGTATGTGTTTTTTCGACTATTCAGTCTCGAAATACTGAAATTCGACATTTCAGTATTTCGAGATTGTATAGTGATTCCAAATATATATATATATATATATATATATATATATATATATATATATATTCAAAGACACACATAATCGTGTACTACTACACGAAGAATTCTCAACTGTCCTTGATTTTGCATAACGTACCTGCCTTTGCAGCATAATTTTGCCCCTTCTCTCTCTCTCTCTCTCTCTCTCTCTATATATATATATATATATATATTTTTTTTTTGCTGAAATTTTCAGGTAAATCATTAAGGATTCAATAATACGGCCGAGAGTGTCGTACTGTTTATTGCTCACAAAATGCAGACTTTGTGTCCTGTTACCTTTCTAAATGGCTTAGCATGCCTACAGAGTGCAATACACTCTACAAAAGTGCACTGCAATCCTAGCTCTGGCATAACATCTTTAATATTTTAAAATTGTCTCTACTCTTGGGCATTTGTGTCACATTTAGCTGTTCTATTTCTGTTTTTTTACCCTTTTATTTTTTTAAGCAAATATGTGAAAGGTACACACCCTTAAAACAAGTTTAAAGGAGAAAGAACTCTATCTTCGCTATTAGCTCTTCTCCTGAAATTGAAGTCTTATTTGTCAGTGCGTTTCAACAGGGAGCCAAAAATGAGTGCATTCAATAAATAACACCAGACACTATAATTCCATAATTGTATTTATTTATTTAGGCATTCAGGCATAGCATATCAATGGAATCCCTGCTATTTTAACTAAGTGAATTACAGCAATATTTTAAATTGTCCCTTACTCCTATCCTCTTGTTTTAACTAAGTGAATAACAGCAATATATTAAACTGTCCCTTATTCCTGCCTTCCTGTTTTATCTAAATGAATAAGAGCTATATTTTTAAAAAGTGACTCTGTTTTGGGGCCTTTGAGAACATCACAGACCCAGTCGGTCCCTTGCTTTTTCAGTTGAAAGGCTTGGAACTGTTCTTAACCACTGTTGTAATAGCAGGTATCTTCATCTGGCAGCATTGTTTTAGACAGTTTTCTTTAATTCCATACTAACTGAATTGTGTCTGATATTATAGCAATAACCCATGCCTGGGTGTGGGTAGTGTTGGATTTACCCACGGTTGGTGTGGTTTGGTCACGAGTGCAAAGCCCGAGTGGCCAAACAAAGACAACCATATGTAAATCCAGCATTACCCACACCCAGGCGTGGGTGATTGCGATTATACAATGACATTATTTAAGGAAAAAAAAACTTACTTTTCTTAAATAATGGCATTGTATAATGCTGCCCTTCCGCAGCTGTCTGGTATTCTGCGGCAGTTCTGATGTACTGAGCATACATATGCATACTCAGTACATCAGAGCTGTGGATGGAAGCAACAGAGAAAGCAAGATCTCTGTTGCTTTTTACAAAGTGTCTCGCTATGTTAAAGGAGTTTAGCATAGCGAGACAGCTTTAAAAAAAGCAACAGAGAAAGGAAGATTTCTGTTACTTTTTTTAAAGCTGTCTCGCTATGTTAAACTCCTTTAACATAGCGAGACAGTGTCTAAAAAGCAATGTAGATCTTGCGTTCTCCATTGCTGTAAAAAAAGATTTATACTAATCGAAAAAGCCCGGGCGACCGGACCTTTTTCCATTAGTATAAGTCTGATTTACAACGTGCACGCTGACCAATCAGCGTGCACGTTTTGTATTAATGGGGGATCGTTGCATAATAGTAAGTTATACACCCCTTGCATTAGTTACTGTTCTAAGTACCAAAATCAGTACAAAATGAGACTGAACATTGTGTGTATCTTTTACAAATGTGCAGTGTGTTTACTTATTGCCTCGTGTTATTTTAAGTGACTTCAGAAGCTTTAAAAAGTTTTTGTTCCACAAGCGTGAACACTTTAACTTTTAAAGAATAAAACTGTTGCATAGTACTTAGATTCACTGCTTCTACTCCTCTGTTTCAGCTGTATGGTTGCCATGGCAATCCCTGCTCTAATGAGTGGCAAAGGGGGCGGGTGGAGAAAATCAGTTGGAATGTGCACTCTCAGCCTCGCTCGACCCCCTTTGAGTCTAGTGAACTTTTTGACAACTTCTCTGTTGGTTAAAGATGCTAGTTATTTATAGTTATGATTTGACTTCTTTTTAAGCCCAACAACTAAAAATGTACCTTAAATGTTTTTAGAACTTAAATATCCATTTTGATATCTTATGAGGAGCGCAGCATTCTTCATTTGGGAGCGGTGGTTTTACTAAGTTTATATTTGATGGATTCTGCTGTACACAACCCACCATAAGGATGTGTGATATGGAAAAATAAACAATATACATGCTTTATTCCCAGTGCAGTGTGTGCAGTCCCTATTAAAACTCTTTTCTAAAGAGATTTAGTCAATTTGCAGAAAACACATGTGCTTGGGTGGAGGTAAGGGCAGGTAACAAAGACGTACTTTCTGGATGTTAGGAGGTGCTCCATGTTAATTGTGGAGTTCAGACGTTAATGTACGGGAAGAAAAGCTCGCTGTCAGCAAACAGTTTGAAAGGGTACAGAAGGGAAAGGGGGTATAACCAGTCATCATAGCAGTAAACTGTACATGTATGGAATTCCTTCAGTTTTGGGGAAAACAACTAGAATAATTTTCTTTTATCCACGCTTGCATTTGAGATTAACATCTTAAGTCAACTCCATAATAGTTTCCAAAACTGCAGTGCTACATTAGCAGATTTTTTACTTTTATTGTAAATACTTTCGGTCTTCAGGATGTGGCTAGGTTGTTTGCCTTTATTCAGTAATTTATTTCATTACATTTCTTTCATAATAATTTCATTCTTTCTGTGTTCTAAGAGTTCCTAAACTTCTTAGCTACAACTTGCTGTCTGGGTATTATAGCGGTCAGCCTATTTGCTCAGGGATTCTGGACAAAGCAAGGTTAGATGTGGACGAGGCTCAAGAACTAACAGTTAAGATAGAAGTTGATGAGATAAAAACAGTGGTGTATAATCAATCTACAGGAAAGTCTCCAGGAACAGATGGCATTCCTGTGGAAGTCTGGACCCTGGGAAAGACTGACTGACTGAGTGGAACATCCCTTTTTTAGTGGATGCCTGGGAAGAAAAGCTCCACAAGATACAGAGAGAAAGTAAAACACATGCATATAAAGTGCAATCATTTTTTAAGTAAAACTGTAGTAAACCTGTCAACTGAACTAACATTTTATAAAAGCTGCAGATGTGGCTTTTGGTGAAATGCATTATGAATGTAACACACAAACATTTGTAGAAAAAAACAATGATAAGACTGCACATCTTCCAACAGGAAATGGCAGCTATCACACAGCAATTAGGCAAGGAAGGTTCTAGTTTGCTGTCAGGGTGGCTGCGGTGTTGCAGCAGTTAGTGTGGCTGCCTCACAGCAAGAGGTTCTCTGCTTTGATTCTTAGCTGGGGTGCCTTCTGTGCAGAGTGTGCATATCCTCCCTGCGGTTGCGTAGGTTTCCTCCAGGTGCTCTGGTTTCCTTCCAAAGACAGGCTGTAGGTGGATTGGACTTTCTAAATTGGCCATAGATGTGTGTGTGTGTGTGTGTGTGTGTGTGTGTGTGTGTGTGTGTGTGTGTGTATGTGCGTGCGTGCAACTCAGCACCATAAAGTTCCACTGCCAATTGTTCTGAAGACCATTGTTCCACTGTGGTGACCCCTAACTGGGAAAAATCCAAAAGAAGTTGGGGTGTCCCACAGGGCTGCGTCTTTGGGCCTTACTTGTTTAGGTTGTAGCTTTCAAATCTAACTTTTTCATCGGAGGTGTTCTACAGTCTGTATACAGATGACTTGAAAATAGGCAAACAGGTTTACATCTGTTATAGGTAGAGGATGTCAGCAAAAGAACTTGACTAAATGTATCATTTGGGTGCAGGAGAATAATATGCTCATAGATACATTAAAAACTAAATATATGACATTTGAAAGACAAATTGAAGGGTAAATATTTAATACAGCACACAGTGATTGATGCTGTAGATTCATTCAAGGACCATGGTGTACAGGTAGATCCAGCTTTAAGTATTTTTAATCATACAAACCAAATGGTTAATAGTTATAAAGCTGTAGGCTGTATACAAAGATTTATAAAGTCTAGGAAATCAAAGAATAATGAAATCATTTGCAGGTTATATTATACCCATACTACAATATGAAATAACATTTATATAGCCCACCTAATCATGAAGGGATTCACATCTAGATCAGGGGAGGTCATCGTGCCTCTTTACTCATCCCTCATCAGGCCCATAATTGAGTACAATGCCCCTTTCGGGATGTACCTTACCAGACACCTGCAGCAACTGGAAAGACCCCAAAAGTACCTCACCAAGAGGATCATAGGGCTCAAACAGATGCCATATGCTGCCCAGTTAAAGAAACTCCAGCTCTACTCAGTGGCATTCCGCCTGCTCAGAGGCGATCTGTGCCTGACGTATAAAGCCATGTCCAACCCGGAATTAATGGACATGCTGCAACTCATAAAATCCAAATCCCATCGAGCTACGTGCTCGAGAGACTTGAACCTCAGCACTGAAATAAATAGGACATGCTGGAGGGACATATTCATAACCCAGAGACTCCCTTCACTCTGGAATAAAATCCCAGTCCAGGTTAGGCAGAGTCCCTCATTGACTCTCTTCAAGAGGAATCTTGATGAGTGGATGGGAGATCGTAGGTTTACCCCGGGTATCACTTCTGTGTCACTGTTAGACAGAGGCACAGTATACTAACCTCGAAAAAGGGCATAGCAAAATAAATTTAAAATGGGTGGCGAAAGCCAAACACACTCTGGCTAGGCTTATAAATGCCCTAGGGCAGATAGCCTAGTATGAACCTATGAACCTATGAATGTGAAAATCTTATAAGAGAACAAGCATGGGTAAACTGGAGTACAACTAAAATATACCAAAGGCATTCATGTATGTAAAAATTTAAGTTATGATGAAAGACTAAAATATCTGAACATGTACCCCTTATTCAAGTATACAAGGTATTTAGAAACAGCTACCTCTGAGAATGTTTAGGGTTAACAAAGAGTAGTAGACAGTCATCAGAGAGTCTACGTAGAAGATTGTATAGGAATGAGAGATGCCAATTGGCTCTCTAACAGAGTAGCTAATGCATGAAATTGACAACCAAATTATATTAAAGCAAGCACTAGTTTAAATATTTTTAAACAACAGCTTGGGTATTATGGGAATGATTGTTTGTTGTATTGGCAGGCTAGAAGGGCATTATTGCATATGCCCAAACTATTTATATGTATGTGTGTACATATCTATGTATGCATGTATGTATGTATGTATGCAAAGGAAATGTAACTATTTTGCTCTGCTGGTTTAATAAAATGAAAAAAACATAACTTTTTCTGTGGGAAAAAAATAAATTTATGATCACACACGCACTTTCTTTTTCTTTTGGCTGCTCGCATTAGGGGCCGCCACAGCAGATCTGTTTCCATTTCTTCCTGTCCTCTGCATCTTGCTCTGTCACACCAACCACCTGCATGTCCTCCCACACCACATCCATAAACCTTATCTTAGGCCTCCTCTTTTCCTCTTACCTGGCAGCTCCATCCTTAGCATTCTTCTCCCAATATACTCGGCATCACTCCTCAGCACATGTCCAAACCAATGCAGTCTCACCTCTCTGGCTCTGTCTGCAGACTGTCCAACCTGAGCTGACCCTCTACTATACTAATTTCTAATCCTGTCCATCCTCATCACACCCAATGCAAATCTTAACATCTTTAACTCTGGCACCTCCAGCTCTGAATCCTGTCTTTTCATCAGTGTCACCATCTCCAAACCCATATAACATAGCTGGTCTCACTACCATCTTGTATCCTCCCTTTCACTCTTACTGGTACCCATCTGTCACAAATCACTCCTGACACTCTTCTCCACTCACTCCATCCAGCCTGCACCCTCCTCTTCCCTCTCTTTCAGACTCACTATTACTCTGAACTGTTGATCCCAAGTATTTAAACTCACCCACCTTCACCATCTCTACTCCTTGCATCCTCACCATTCCTCTGTCCTCCCCATCATTCACACACACACATCTTCTGTCTCAGTCCTGTTGACCTTCATTGCTGTCCTCTCCGAAGCATATCTCCACCTCTCCAAGGTTTCCTCAACCTGTTCCCTCTTCAGTACAAATCACAATGTCATCCACAAACATCATAGTCCACAGGAACTCCTGTCTGATCTCATCTGTCAACCTGTCCATCACCATTGCAAATAAGAAAGGGATCAGACCTCATCCTTGATGTAACCCACCTCCACCTTGAACACATCCATCACTCATACCACAGGCCCCACTGTCACACTGTCCTTGTACATACCCTGTACCACTCTTACATACTTCTCTTTCACTCCTGACTTCCTCATACAATAACAAAACTCCTCTATAGCCACCCTGTCATGCTGTCTCTAAATCCACAAAGACACAATGCAACTCCTTCTGACCTTCTCTATACTTCTCCCTCATCAGCCTCAGAGCAAACATTGCATCTGTAGTGCTCTTTCCTGGCATGATACCATACTGCTGCTCACTAATCACCACACACACACACACACACACACACATACACACACACACACACACACACACACACACACACACACACACACACACACACACACACACACTCTCTCATTAAATCCTGGTAGGGAGGGTGAGTTATCACTGGTCTGAAACCATGGTTCAAGTGATGTGTTCATTGCAATTTCTTGCTGCCATGTTATAGTTTATGTCAAATTAACAAAAATGAACAATATATGTGTAAGTTGTACAAACAATGACAGGTTATGAAAGTTTAGTAAAAATATAATTATGTGTATGTACACAGTACAATATATATTGCCATTTCTAGAAAGACTGAGTGTAGTACTACCACAGTAAGGAATATTTTCTACTCATGGCACTGCTGTTTGCACATCTTAATATCTGTCCGTGCTTACAAAATATTTACAATTGTTTTTCTGATGCCTTTTATGTTTATTTCTCCAGAAAATGCTGTATAATGGAAGGATGTTTGTAGGCTGACAGAAGTGTGACTTTCCATTCTGTATAGATGTAATGAGTTATGTATTACTGATGTTCTTACAGTTGCTACAGATAGCTAATTGGGAAATGTAATGTAAGAGCACAGTTCATGTCTAGCAGTGACTAAGATAACCTGAGTAGTATACCACCCACAAAGAAACAGTTATAAGTAATTGCAGCATGCCAAAGCAGAGAACAGATAATGCATTCATTTGTGAAGTGTTTTATATGCGTTCTATCTTCAGCATAATAAACAAGTGTTGTGGCCATTGGCTGTCAGTAGTACTTGACATTGTTTTATTTTGTATATTAGATACAGAACCAGTTACTTAATACTTGACTTTGTTTTATTTTGTACATTAGATACAGAACCAGTTACTTAATACTTAATTTTGTTTTATTTTATACATTAGATACAGAAGCAGTTACTTAGTTCTTGACATTGTTTTATTTTGTACAATATAGAAGCAGTTAGTTCTTGTATTGAAATGAGCGGAAGTATGTCAGGAAAAAGTGCTGCCATGTCTTCAGGAGCCAAGTGAGAACTACATGAACAGACTCTTTTCAAATTTTTCAGAAAGGCTATAAAACACGAAGAAGGTTCAGTCTCTGAGGATAAGCTGATGTGGGTAAGAGTAGCACCAAAGTGGAGGATAATTTCCTGTTCTCTGGATGATTTATGTTAGATCAGATTTGTATGACACTTTCTTTCCTGTGCTAAAGTATTTGTCTAGGAGTTTGTGAATTAGGGTGTTCATAACTTTTACTGATTCACTTTTGAAAGGAAAGCAGGTAATGAATGGAAAATGAACTGAAAGATCCTGTACTTTAAAAGTTTGCGTTGTTTATATATCAAAGAAGGAGCTCATGTGTGAGATGAAACATCTTGGTAATCCTTGTTCTGTATTTTGCATTTCTTTTGTGGGTTTGCAGGCATCCAGTCTATAAATTGCTTTCCTGTGATTTTTTTTTCTTGTATGTTTTGTTTCTGCAATGGTATGTCAGTGGAGGCAAATGTAGTTGTATTTATTTTGTACTGTTAGGTGTACTGTTACTGCGGTGATGGTGCTGCGGTAGCGTTGTCACCTCACAGTTAGACGTTGTCCGTTCGATTCTCAGTTAGAGCGTCTTCTGTGTGGCGAGTGGCGACATGCATGAATGGGCGTTCCTTCGTTGAAGGCTGTGCATTAGGCCCGGCAAGCCAACACGTCAAAATCTACTGCCAATCATTAGCGGACCGGAGTTCCGCTGTGGCGACCCCTAACCGGGAAAAGCTGAAAGAAACAAACAAACTGTTATGTGTACTGTTAGGGAAGTTAACATCCTCTTGATATTTGTTCTCATTTTTTAAACCAGCAGTCAGAGAGTCATGGGCGCTTGATGATGCAGAAAGCACAGTTAATTAATGTAGTGCCATCAAAGAAGTCAATCAAGGTAGTGCTATCACTGAAGTCAACAACTCAACAGATAACATAGAAAGTGAGAGGAGTACCATAAGTGTAGTCAGTTAGAAGCTGTCAGATGAAATCAGTGACACAAACTGTTCACTGACAGATATTAGTAAGTACATCACCTGTACTAATGTTCTTGTTTGCCTTTCAGCTTTTTCCCAGTAAGGGGTCACCACAGTGGAATTCCGGTCTGCTAATGATTGGCGGTAGATTTTTATGAAACACTGAGGTGCCAGCTTGACACCCAACCTTCAATTAAGGCATGCCCATTTACGCACACATGTCTTTCGAACGCTACCCAACCACGGGGAGGACATGCAGACTCCACACAGAAGGCACTCCCAACCAAGCCAAGAATTGAACAGGAGAACCTCTTTCTGTGAGGTAACAATGCTACCACTGTACCACCGCGGAATACTTGCATCACCTGTACTAATACTGCAGATAAAGAGAAAGTCATTGTCATAAATCATCGCAAACTACATGATAGTTTCCGTTTTCCACTCAAAGCCATCACAGACAAAAGAAGAAAATTGGGAAGTTCCCTTCAGCAATGTCAGCTGTCATGGCTAGACCAGTTTAATTTTCTGGCATACTCAGTGAAAAAGGATGGGCTGTATTGTTTAGCCTGTGCGTTATTTCCAACACCAGCACAGACAGAACAGGCAAAGTTATTCACTGAGCATCCATACTGTAACTGGAAGCATGCTAAAGCTGATATTCAGCAACACTCAGAGTGAGAGTACCACAAGAAATCTGAGGCAAACTTACATGTTTTCAGAATAACAAGTGACATTCCAAGTCAAAGGGTGGACTTTGCAATGTCAAATGCTACACAGCTGCAGGTGGCCAAAAAATGAGCTCTACTAACCTCTATTATAAAGTGCCTGGAGTACTGTGGAAGGCAAGGGATAGCCCTTCATGGACATAGAGGTGACTGCACATCTGACTGTACTACCAACAAGGAAAACTTCAGCTCACTAGTTGATTTCCGAATTGACGCTGGTGACAGAGATTTACAAACCCACATGCAGACATGCCAAAAGAATGCAACACACATTTCAAAAACAGTGCAGAATGAATTGCTAGAGTGTATTAAAGAACACATTCAACAGCAGATAATAAAGGATATTAAACAACAGCCTCTTGGATCCTTTTATTCCATCCAAACAGATGAAATTGCAGATATAAGTAACTGAGAACAACTTGGAGTTGTACTGTGATATGTGAAGAATGGTCATCCTGTGAAGAAATTCATAGAGTTTATTGCCTGTGAATCTGTGACCGGAGGGGAGATCTGCACTAAGTTGGTTGTATGCCTAACAAAGTTAACATTGAATCTTGAACACTGCAGAGCTTAAGGATGTGCTGGTGCTGGAAACATGGCTGGAGCATAGAAAGGGTATTCAGCTTTGTTTCAAGAGAAAGTAACACATGCTATTTTTTTCCATTGTGCTAGTCACCAGCTGAACCTTGCACTTTCAAAAGCTTGCCAAGTTCCAGAAGTATGAATAATGTTAAATATAGTGAAGGAAGTTGGGTTGTTTTTCAAGTACTCCCCAAAAAGGCAAAGAAGTCTAGAAGAATCAGTTCAGAACATGAATTTACAGTGAAAGTGGCCAAAAACCTATAGAAAAACAAAAGCTTAAGTTGCTTTGCGAGACCAGATGGGTGGAGAGGCATACAGCCTTTGATGACTTCTAGCATCTCTGTGAAGCACTGCTTCACTGTTTAGACAACATTATGAATAATAGAGGACAACACTGGGATGGAAGAACTTTGACAGATGCCAGTGGACTTTACAGTTCAATTACCAAGTCATGCTTTATTGTTTCTTTCCAGTCAGCAAGGTTCTTGTTCGGCTTTACTAAGCCCCTTAGCAAACTTCTGCAAGGATAGTCACAAGACATACTGTATGCATATGAGCAAGTTAACTTTATGCTTGATGAGCTGTGGGCTATTCATGCAAACATTGAGCATGACTTTAGAAATGTCTTCAGAGATATGTCAGAAATGGGGAGCTTCTGCGGCAATGCTGAATTACCCCTTCCACATTTCTGTAACAAACAAACTATGAGAAACAGTGTTGGTGGAGAGACTTCAGAAGTGTACTGGAGAAGAGCAATTTTTATTCCCTTTCTGGATCACTTTATTCATGAACTTTCCAGCCTATTCACTACAATGGCATCAACAGCTATTCTAGGAGTCACACGTATTCTATCAAACTTGAACAGCTTAACATTAGAAAGAGAGAATTCACTTAAAACTTTTTTGACTTACCTTCACTGACAACTTTTCACCAAGAGCTCAGACTGTGGAAAAGGACATGGGAAGCTTTATAAGCCACTTCTGCACTGCCAAATGACTTGAAGCAGGCATATTCACAAACAAATGTCAACATGTTCCCAGATATTTCATTCATATTAAATACCCTCTTGCTCACTCCAGTCAAAACTGCTGAAGTAGAGAGGGCTAATTCAGCCTTAAAACTGATAAAGTCTGAACTCCAGAAAAAAATGCCTTAACAGTTTAGTGCTGCTATTCATGCATAGAGACATTCTGATAGACTATTCTTCGGTAATTGATTTATTTGCAGAGAAACACCCAAGAAGGATGCTACTTACTAATCCACTTAATTAAGAATTGAACATTAGCATGACTGAAAATTTCTGACACAGTACAGTACAGCATGGGAAAATAGAGGGCATTACAAAATGCTTAGTGTTGTACTAAAGAACAACGATTTGGTAAAGAGACTGATTTGCTGACCACTCACGTATAGTTTTCCATGTATCTTTTGATGGTATAACACTAACTGTTTATCATGGGAAGCAATGTGCTGTTTTATGCTGTTTGCATCAGTCATACTAGCTGAGCATACCTACATGAGAGGCTGTCTCATGTCTACTCCACAGGCAGCAGTGAAAGCAAGAGAAGTACCAGTAGTTAGAGTATTACCATCACAGAAGTCATCTACTCCACAGGCAGCATAAAAAGAAACAAAAGTACTAATAGTCAAAGCACTACCATCACAGAAGTCATCTACTCCACAGGCAACATAGAAAGTAAGAGAAGTACCAGTAGTCAGTCAGAGCACTACCAGCACAGAAGTCGTCTACTCCACAGGCAACATAGAAAGTTGTAGAAGTGCCATCAGGGAAGTCAGAGCACTACCATTACAGAAGTCATCTACTCCACAGACAGCATAGAAAGCAAGTGAAGTACCAGTAGTCACAGCACTACTGTCATAGAAGTCACATACTCCACAGGCAAGATGAAAAATACCAGTAGTCAGAGTACCACCATAACAGAAGTCATCTACTCCACAGGCAGCATAGTCAGAGTACTACACCACAGAAGTCATGTACTGCACAGACAACATAGAAAGTCAGAAAAGCAGTGTCACAGAAGTCATTCAGAGCACTACCAGCACAGACCTCCTCTACTCCACAGGCAACATAGAAGGACAGAGTAGTACCATTAGTGAAACCAGTCATGGCAGTTCAGTCAGTATAAAGCATGCAGTTGAAATCGGTGACACTAATTGTTCATTGAGAGATATTAGTGAGTAAATCACATATATCAGTATTACAGACAATTATACAGTTGTCATACATCATTGCAAACCACACACTTTCTACTTTTCACACAGTGTTCACAAAAAAGTTAAGTGAATCTGAAAGTTCCCTATGGCAATGTTAGCACTTATTGGTAGACCAGTTGAGTTTTGTGGTACTGTATATTATGTCAGAGAATGGACTGTATGGTTTAGACTGTGCTGTTTTCAACACCACCAAAGAATGGACGAATGCAGATGCATCCACCTTTTGGAAAATAAAAAGGCAGATGATATTGCATTTACTGTCTTCTTCTTCTATTGGCTGCTCCCATTAGGGGTCTCCACAGTGGATCATCTGTTTCCACTTCTTCCTGTCCTCTGCATCTTGCTCTGTCACACCAACCACCTGCATGTCCTCCCTCACATCATCCATAAATCTTATCTTAAGCCTTCCTCTTTTCCTCTTACCTGGCAGCTTCATCCTTAGCATCTTTTTCCCAATATATACTTTGCATCCCTTCTCAGCACATGTTCAAACCAACATAATCTTGCCTCTCTGGCTTTGTCTCCAAACCTTTCAATCTGGGCTGACCCTCTAATATACTTATTCCTAATCCTGTCCACCCTCATCACACCCAGTGCAAATCTTAACATTTTTAACTCTGCCATGTCCAGCTCTGACTCCTGCCTTTTTGTCAATGCCACTGTCTCCAACCCAAATAACATAGCTGGTCTCACTACCTTCTTGTAGACCTTCCCTTTCACTCTTACTGGTACTCGTCTGTCACAAATCACTCCTGACACTCTTTTCCATCCACTCCATCCTGCCTGTAATCTCTTCTTTACCTCTCTTCCACACTCACCACTACTCTTAACTGTTGATCCCAAGTATTTAAACTCATCCACCTTCGCCACCTCTACTCCCTGCATCCTCACCATTCCTCTATCCTCCCTCTCATTCACACACATATATTCTGGCTTAGTCCTGCTGACCTTCATTCCTCTTCTCTCTATAGCATATCTCCATCTCTCCAGGGTCTCCTCCACCTGTTCCCTGCTCTCACTACAGATCACAATGTCATCTGCAAACATCATAGTCCACAGGGACTCCTTTCTGATCTCGTCTGTCCACCTGTCCACCACCATTGCAAATAAGAAAGGACTCAGAGCTGATCCTTGATGTAATCCCACCTCCACCTTAAATGCATCTGTTACTCCCACCGCAGACCTCACCACTGTCACACTACCCTCGTACATATCCTGTACCACTCTTACATACTTCTCTAACACTCCTGACTTCCTCATATAATACCACAACTCCTCTCTAGGCACCCTGTCATATGCTTTCTCTAAGTCCACAAAGACACAATGCAACTCCTTCTGTCCTTCTCTGTACTTCATCAACACTCTCAGATAAAACATTGCATCTGTAGTGCTCTTTCCTGGCATGAAACCATACTGCTGATCACTAATCATCACGTCCCTTCTTAACCTAGCTTACACTACTCTTTCCCATAACTTCATGCTGTGACTTATCAGTTTAATCCCTCTGTAGTTATTACAGCACTGCACATCACACTTATTCTTAAAAATCAGTACCAAAACACTTTTTCTCCATTCCTCAGTCTTCCTCTCACTTTCCAAGATTTCATTAAACAATCTAGTTAAAAACTCCACTGCCATTTCACCTAAACACCTCCATGCTTCCATAGGTATGTCATCTGGACCAACAGCTTTTCCATTCTTCATCCTCTTCATAGCTAGCCTTACTTCCTCCTTGCTAATCCACTGCACTTCATGATTCACTATCTGCACATCATCCAATCTTCTCTCCCTCTCATTTTCTTCATTCATCAGCCCCTCAAAGTACTCTTTCCATCTGCTCAACACACTCTCCTCACTTGTGAGTACATTTCCCTCATTATCCTTTATCACCCTTACCTGCTGCAAATCTTTATTAGCTCAGTCCCCTGTCTAGCCAATTAGTACAGGTCCTTTTCTCCCTCCTTAGTGTCCAACATTTCATACAACTCTTCATACACCTTATCCTTAGCCTTTGCCACCTCTCTCTTTGCCATGCACCTCATCTCCTTATACTCCTTTTTACTTTCTTCATCTCTCTGACAATCCCACTTCTTCTTTGCCAACCTCTTTCTCTGTGTACTCTCCTGTACTTCCTCATTCCACCACCAGGTCTCCTTGTCCTTCTTCCTCTTTCAAGAGGTCACACCAAGCACCTTTCTAGCCATCTCCCTTACTGCTCTGCTATAGTTACCCAGCTATTCGGTAACCCTTCACTGCCACGCAGTGCCTGTCTTAACTCTTCCTTGAACTCCACCTCACTGTAGGTGATTGAAATGCTAAAGTTGTTATAAAACTACAACTGGAATATCAGGCAGGTTTGGCATTGGTATATAAAATGAAGTGGACATAACACTGCTTTTTCCTAGGTAATTCAGAGGTCACAGCAAACATCATCTTGTGATAGCATAAGAGATGGCTTTATCTGGGCATATTATCAGATGGACATTAGCACAATAAGCCATGTCTGACCCATCTCTGTTAGAAATGCTACATCTAAATAAATCCCATTCCCTCCGCACCACACGATCCAGAGACCTCAACCTCATTACCACAATCAACAGAACATGCTGGAGAGAAAAAGGTTCATAACTCTGAGACTGCCCATGCTCTGGAATAGACTTCCCATACATGTCAAGCAGAGCACCTCACTGGCCCTCTTCAAGAGAAATCTTGATGAGTGGATGGAAAATAGAAAGTTCACCTCAGTGATCACTCCGGTGGCTCTGCTTGATAGAGGCACTGGAAAGTAACATCAGGTGGCACGATGCCAGGGCACATCATTGGGCTAGGCTTATAACGGCTCCAGGGCCATTAGTCTAGTACACTATGAATCTATGATCCTAAGATCAACAATATTCTTGTCAATCAGAGATGAAAGAATTCTCTACTGTCAGCAAAATCAAGATCCCAAGGTAACTGTGGCAGAGACCATCCAGCTCTTGCTGTAAAGTTTAAACTTACAGAAAACCATACAAATTACTAGGCCAGTCAGGTTTCACCTGAGCAATACAACAAATGAATATCTACTGGAGATAAAGAATAGATATAAGGGATTAGGCATGATGGAAAGAGTAAATGAACTGTGGACAGAAGTTTTTTTATTAACCAGGAAGTGACAAAAAATAATTCTAAATAGAAGATTAAGAAGGCAAAATAACTGTCTGTGAAGGTTTTAGATATGGCTGAAGAATAAAAGCATATCTAAAGACAATGATTATAGGGTATATTAAAGTAAAACGTAATGCAGAGTCTCATAGATAATAGAGCAGTTCAGGAGGAATGTATAAATAAGCAATGCAAAGAACTGGAAGAAGACAATAAAAGGTGAACAACAGATATGTTCAAGAGTATGAGTTATATTAAGGGAAACTTCCAGGTCCAAATGGACATGACTAAAGACAAAAATAGGAGAAAACCTGACAGAAACAGAAGAGAAGATGACAAAATTCAGAGTAGTACCACTACAGAAGTCGGTTGCATCAAAGACAGAGACCAACATCACTAGCACTTACAATGATGTGCTCTGTAACTACAGCCAAATATCTTGAAGAATGAAGTTAAATAGACAATAGAATAGAAAGCTTTGCTAATAAGGCTGAACCATCAGCTGAATAGTTCAACATCCTCCAAAATGATAGTGTAACACTGCTGCATATAAGTTGCCAGCAGCTATGGAAAACAAGACAGCAGCAATTGTACTAGAAAATGTCAGTTTATATTCCAGTCCCAAAATGGTCATTGCTACAGAGACTGCTCCAATTATAAATCACAGTTTTGTATAAAGTACTGCATTCCCCAAATTAGGATAACTATTTCCCCAGTGCTGAAACTAGGATGACTGTAATCTAAGATGACTGAAAGTTCAACATGACAGAAATTCAGTATCAAAAACATATTGGAAGAGAACATTATTCAAATTCAGATGACCATGAACTTGGAAAACATTGAAGTCAAAGAAAAAAATCAATGGACCTTGACTTGAGAAAGAAGACAACACTGACATTTTTGAAATCCTGAATACCAGCTCTGCCTCCCCTTCCTCACCCACTCTACAATTTGTTGAAAGGAGAGAAAAGGTACAGTAGTACTTTCTTTATTAAAACACTAATAAAAGAAAATTGTGCTTAAAGCCATAGAAAGAACAGTAAACAATCCAAAAACATTATGGTCTGCTTAGAAAAGTTTTATGACTTTAGTTATTTGGTACAACCATTAAATTAAGCTTTTACTAATTTATCCAAGCTTCTGCGTATGTGGTACATTTATATTGCAAAACAATAGCATATATTTTGCTGTGGTTATTTTCACCTTCAGTGGGTTTCTTTTCTAATTTATAACAGAGCACATGCCCACTATGACATGGAAGGAGAATGTGACTTGGTATGGCAACCAATCATTTTTTCTAGGCATGCACTGAAAATACTTGTGCTATCTGTACATGTGCTGTGTGCTGCACAGGAATTAACTTTCTAATACCTTACTCCCAGCAGAATCATGTGCAACTGAATGTAAACTGATGTCTTTACAAACATGTCAGAGCTTCTTAAGGTGATCTTTTCACAGCCATCAAACCTAGTGTCCCACTTTCCTGCTTCCACCCTGGTAGTTAACTAACCAGACTGCGCCCCCCCCCCTTTTGCAAATTCCTGGATCTGCCACTGCTATCTGTCTGTTAACTTCACCCACTTCCATCCAGCTCAATATTTACTTCCTCACCTTTGACATCCTGCCTACTTGCTGTGCTTTTCATGCCTGTCCTATACCGTTTACAACCTTTAATAGTATTAAAAACACATTAACACACCACATGCATGACCAAAATGGCTTTTAAACAAGAAAGATTATCTGTCTGTGGTATAGGTTGTGCAAAAGTTGGTAGAAAGCAACTTCTGTGTCTAAATGTATGCACATAGAAATGACATATAATTTTCATCATGTGGCAAAAGCTGAGAAAAATTCTTTGATTGCAGTAAGACCCTGGCATCCAGAGTGCAAATGAGTGACAGTTCATGCATGTCACCATGCAATAATAACATAGAGTGAAGTTAATAGTTACACTTTAGCTATGGCTCATTGCAGCCACAATGTGATGAGTACATTGTCAGTACACTACTAAGAATGTTTTGATCCCCTAATGTTTAGTCAGTGTTCATCTCCCAGCCTTCCAGAGTGCTATAACCTTCCCTTGAAATGTGCTTTTTCTGAGGTATTTATTATGTTTTTTTTTTTTTTGGCATCACTCGATAATGCACTTGTCTAAGGAGCATCAGTGAGACAGGGATTCAAGGAGATCTACCTTGTAGCAATCTTGAGAACAATGTATGAACTACTAATCAAATACAATGGAAATATGAAATAAGCCTAAACATAGTATGTGTATGGAACAGTTTGGCATTGCTGTGTGTATTGTCCATATGGTATAGAATGGTTTTGGTCCCCTGGTTGTTCTATGCTGGTTACCAATGTTCACTTTTTATTCTTCCAAGATATGTTTGCTGTTTGTATGTTTCATGCTGACATGGAGTCCTATTACATCCAAGGGAAGTCTACTACAGAGAAGGGGGAAGTGCTGAGTGATGAAGCCATCTCTCCATTTAGTTTTGCTTATTACCTAATGTGAATTGACATATTTTGTTCTACTGGTGGCTACACTATTCAACATAGGAAAAAAGAGGTTGTCTCAGAAATAGGGTCCCTGAGGGCATGTAATGCAAGGCTCAGGTCTTCCTCAAGAGCATATGCTGCACAGAGTACAGCAACTGATTCTAACCTTTCCTGATAACTAAGATTATTTAGTCCCAAGATTCTTTTTTTTATTGGTTAGAAACCCTATTGCAGTTTTTTGTTCTTTTAGGATTCTAGTGAGATACATTCCAAAGCATGCATTATATTCAATATTGGGTATAACCGAGGCACAGTACAGGGGAAACAATGCCTTTCCTGGCTTTAGATGAGATGCCCTTGGTTATTAACTGTGTGATAAAGATGAATTTTCTTACTACAGTTACTATGTGCTTAACAAAAGAGAAGAAGTCATGGACTGCAGTGCCCGAGTCCCTGATCACAGATTCACTGGTGACTAGAATGTTATTGATACAGTAGGCAGCAGGTGTTTGTTGCTTTCTGAAGAAAGTGACAACCTGGTATATAATCAGGATCCAATGAAGAGGTGCTTTTGTACTTGGAGAGTGCATTAAGTATATGATCCTTTGAGATGATTGGGGAGTGTGACTGAGATATTTGTAGCGGGAATGATAGTTTCAAGGGAGAAATGTGCAGCAAATGTATTTGCTAGTATGTTGGCAATGTCTCCAAGACTGGAATGGGAGGTGCCATTCGAAATAAGTTCAGAGCAGTGCTGTGGATTTTTCTTTAGTTTTCTAATGTAGATAAAGAAAGATTTATAGTTATCCTTTACCTTAGAAGCTAGCATATATTCCCAGGATGCTTTAATGATCTTTATAGCTGATTTCAGTTTCTTGGTGTGGCAGTTTATGTTCTATTTGTGATGAGCAGTTCTGGCCTTACAAGATAATCTAAGCAGATCAGTTCATCTATTGTATAATTTGCTAATATCTACTGACTACAGGGATGTTTTTGTTGCATTTGCTGTTGTATTTGTTTCTAGTAGGAACTGCTCTGCCAATGCATTTATCTAGATAAGCATAAAGATCCTTGACATTGGTAGCTACATGTCCCATATCCACTGTGTGGTTAATGTGAATGAATTTAGAGATTTCATTGTACAATTATAAAAGGTTTGCTTTTTTGAAATCTCTAAATATGGTGGTATTGGGTAGCATTGGGATGGGTGTTCTGAAGGTAAAGGTAACCAGTTTGTGGTTTGGCTTCACTAATGATGGACCAAACAGGGGCAGGAAATATGTTGGGACTGAATTTGTGAGAACTCGGTCTGGGATATTACCACCCCAGTAGGATTTTGGACAGTTTGATCCAGGACATTCTCATAAACCCAATGTAAGAAATATTGTGCATACACAGTGTTAGAAGTTTAAATACTCCAGTCTACTGAGGGGTAGTCAAAGTCACAGAGGATTAAAAATACCATCTCTTATAGGGACATTTTCAAGGAATGCCAGGAAGTTTTCTTGAAACGGTGGGACATAAAGGGGAACCAGAAGCAAGTTATAAGTTGACATTCTGACTTACCTTGTATGAGCTGGAGTTCAATTAGCTCACTGGGGGTGGGACTGGGAATCGGTTTGGAAGGGATAATATCACTGATGAGCACTGAGACACCTACAGAATTTCCAGTGGGCTTGAAGGCATACTAGGCACAGAACCCCAGCACAGATGGGGTGTCTCATTACGTTCCATGTCTCAGCAACTACATGAACATGGACACATTACAGATACAGAAGAGCATTCAAATGGGGAATTTTGTTACTAAGACTCCTGGCATTGAGAAGGACCACCTTGATGTTGTCTAGTAATGCAATTTATGATTTCATATGGTCATTAAGTTGGTATGTTCAAGAGATGAACTTTGCCGAAAGGCATGATGGTGGTAGAAAATTTGTTTGGCCAGTATGCAGAATCCCCTGAACAAGAGGTGTAGACTATCTTTTGCAAAGCAAGGTGGATTGCTGATTATCTCATCCTAAGGAGATGTGTACTGGATCCCCCTGGAATGACATCTGATATTTAGTCAGTTGTTGAATTTAGTTACCCTTCCCTTGAATATAGGCATCATTCTTGGTGAGAGGAGGAGGAAGCCTCTCAAAACCAGAGTCTTATCCTTGACTGAAACATGTAGCATGTTCCATCAAGTCTTTGTGCATGTCTTTCATGGCTTTTTCTCATGAACAGTTCACTCTAGCATGGACTACAATCATATCATGATCATACTTCCAAGAGAAGGGGGTCCTGAGAAGCCCTTAATATGTCATCAATCCTGACTCCAAACTGACAGCTAACTTTAACCTTGTCCTTGTTCAGGATGTGGTTATTAATTTTACTAGGGGGGTCTTTTGTGCTCTTTAGGCAACTCTGCCACATTGTCACACATTTGATTTGGGTACTTAGTTGCATGAACCAATGTCTGATTGCCAATCCTATTCAAAGTTAGGAGCTAACATATTAAGCACATTTTTGCTTATACAAATCAGTAAATAAATGATTTTTGATGATGTGCTGTACAGCACTGAAACAGGAGCCACACTGAAAGTTGTAATAATTTTGATTATATTGTATTACATTAAAACCAGAGTCATTTTTGCACTGCGTATGTCAGCATACAAATCATAATTTGACTTATACAAAGACAACCCTTTTCTGGGAGGAGCTGCTTCACTTTGTGTTACCTTGTTGTTAAATCTGTTTTGTATAACTCTCATGCTAACACATTTTATTTCATTCATTGTAAACATATTTAATGAATTCTGACAGTAAGGTGTATATAGTAACTTGCTTGTTTACACTCAATACGCATGTACATTGGAACATAACATTAAGCGCCAGCATGTTTAATCTTTGCTCACCGTATGCTTTTGTGAGTATATGCATGTTGATTGTAACAGACTAGACAGTCAAAATGGAAAGATGAACTGTGCAACAGGTACTGGAGTTAAGGATGGTATGAGCTGATTGTATTACCAGGTGTAGGAGAGAAAGATGAAGGTGTGAACAGATCTCTATAGACTGACTACCATGATGTGGCGCAGACACCTCTGACATGAGAACAACTAGAAGTTAGTCTCAGTGTCTTCTGTTTGATATAAAAACGTATTTGTGAGCCCTCTAAACTAAGGAGATGAGGCAAACGATGAGGAAGGGAAAGAGGAAGGATATCAAGGACGGAAAAGAAGGGAAGAGGTGGACATAGGCACGGGAGAGAGCGGACATTTGTACTGAGGATGGATTGGAAGCATGATTGTGGATTTTGTGCTGGCATGGAAGCATCAGTGTAGCGTGTTAGTATGGTCCCTGTTCACAGACCTCCAAAATCTAAATTGATGGGGCACTCCCAGATGTTAGCATCAGCTATGCTTGTAGCTTAAATTCTGCGAAGCATGCAGATGAGTTTAAGATACAGTGAGCACTCAGTTACCACCTTGTCAGTCTGACTAAAGTATTCATTTGTCTCATCCTCTCAGTTTCAAGCAATGAGAATTGAGAACATGCATATGTTTTCCAGAGCTGAAAAGTAATCATGTCATGACCAGAAGCGTAATGTAACTTATACTTTCTGATGAAGCTGGAACACAGCTCTACCATGCCTCTGTTGCCTTATTCATTCTTATGTTCATTCAAGTCAGGCACTCAGTACTTTATTGGTAACTAGGAGAGCGGTCTGATCAAAACTAAGCACCTTTAACTGTGCCATAGAAATGTACAAGGAGGGACATTTAAGTACTGCAGTAATATTAAGAAAGTTCAGGATTCCTTTAGTAAACATCCCAATAATGTTCCATCAGTAATTTCAGTGCAGTGAGACACTATGAGGAACATTAAGCAGGCTGGCATTTGCCAAGAAACTTGTGGAAGAAGATATTTTCTTAATTCTACAGTGAAGGACTATAAAACCATATAATCTATTATTTGGTAGTGAGAATGTTTCACAAGTGGGATCTCTTATTTGTTTGTTTGCTTGCTTATTACATTTCTTTACTGGATAAGCAATCTAGTCCATGAACCCTTTTCAGCTACAACCCAGGCCATTTAGATAAATACAATATTTACATATATGAGTTACAATCAGCCAAGACAATCTTTACAAACATATTTCATATTCAGAGGCACAACTCTTTAATGCCTTTTCACAAAATACAAATATTTTTTATTAAATCTTTTACGGTAACAGTTCAGAGTCTAACTACAAGCTGAGATGTCATTCTGCAATCAGGATTTAATGTACAGTTTGACCATTCACTAATAAGAATTAAAACATGATCCTTTTCTGTTGAATATTAAAAGACCCAGGTGCAGCACTGTGCCCCCCAACACACACAAAAGCAGTTACATATATTGTTGTTTTCTTGCAAGTAGGTTTAGCACTTTGCATGCTTTGCAAATGGTAATACAGAAGTATATCTATTTATTTCCTACTTTATCCCATACAAATTAGTTAATATATTGGGAGTTTGTTATCTTCATGTATCATTGTGTCATTTGCAAGTATACAGAACTCCAAATAGGAATAACATTCCACTGCCAGGAGTAAAACATTTTCTTGAGGGTGTGGTATAAAGGCAAAAATGAATATTCCACTGTCGGGAGTATAATATTTTCCTGAGGGCATGATCTAAAGGCAAAAATGCAATAAACAGCTAATAAAAACTCATTTAGTCCCAAAATGTATTATATATTTAGTTGTCGTTAACTGAATAAAGAACAACATAAGGAGCCTGATTACTGAAGTGACCTGGGGGAGCACAAAACCTACCACTGCTGCTCTTTGTTCATGTGCTGTGAGTTTCTAACGAGTGGTGATCAACTACTACTACAAGTAGTGTTCTATACGTAATATAACATAGCTCTTCTGATGCAGTGGTAACTAAATGAGCAGTGGTGTTAAACTGATTAGAAGCAACACATTTCAGTACAGAAACAGTAATACTTTACTTTGGTTATTAATGCATGAAAACAATCAAGAACACTTTTTTTCTACAAATCACCGTTAAGTTTGTGCTATATTTTAAATCTTTTAAACCCCACAGATTTTGCACAGTGCAGGAACTCTGAAGTCCAACCCTCTCCTGGAAGCCACATTCATATTATTTCATTTTATTTTGGATGTATTTGAAGTTACTGAATTGAAGAAAACTGCATCATACTTCATTATTTATAAATCTCTGAATACAGTGATGAATGAAATTTCAGACACTAAATGGCAAGTTATCAAAAAGTGCATTTACACAATAAATAGTAGCAGCTGAAAGCAAATAGTGTATTAGTAGTAGTAGAGCATCAAAATCTAAATGACTAATTATAAATAAATACAAATAATATAAATAAATAAATAGATTGCTGTAAAGCTGATCCACAGAGTATCCATAGGTAAACTCTGTCTCATTCTTTGGTGTGGTTTGGATGGACTCCTCACCCATATTCCATATTTCATGAGGCATAGTACCAAGTTGCCTTGTTTGCAAGGTTAAACAAACTCACTGTTAGAATAAATAAGTAGTAGTATGTGGACACTGGACAGTGTAGGAAACCTGACCCCCCCCCACTGCAAATATAAAACATCAGTGCTGCCTACTTTTAGTATATTCATTTTTATTTAGCTGATTTTAATATGTGCTTTAATGTGGTATTTATTCAGTGATACTTGTTTGATGGTGTGAATCAATTTCTGAAATTTTCTTAATCTGGTTTCTTTGCACACAACTTTTTAAAGGAGCATTTTGAAGAAGTGGGCAAGATATCTGAAAGGTTTCCCTCTTTGTACATCATATGCCATATATAATCAGTTCTTGTTTGCTGCCAAATTTATCCCATCCCTTAGAGAATGCATAGGATTTAGAAATGTTTCTCCAAAAAAAGGAAAATATTTCTAGTTAAGTTGGCCTAACAATGTAAAATTGATAATCAGGTTTGGTCAAAATCTATATGGAAAATACAATGAACAGCCTATGAAATATGAAGACAACTCAACAACAAAACATTACCAGTGCTTACATTACAGCTAATTAAATACAATGAAGAGATTAAACATTATTTGCAAAATTCAGCAGGAAAAGTGCACCACTGGTGACCTTTTGACTAATATAAAGCTATTTTTCAGCCAAAGAATCAATGTTGAGCTGTCATGTTAAAGTGGCATTGATGAAATTAGCAAAACTATCAATAATCCACCAAAACAAATATGTGAAAAAACACAATCAGTTTTTTGGTTACAGAGTCATTAACGGGAGAGATTGCACATAATGTGCAGTGCCTCCTACTGAATTTGTTTAGGGGTGTCCAACAGGTGACCTTAGGGCCACAATCCGGCTCAATGAAGCATTTTATCTGGCCCTAGGTATGTCTTATAACAAACTGTTTTGAATGGACAGATACATGTTAGACATAGTAAAGTGGTGCCCCAGACCTTGTTGAGTATGGTAAGTGGCCCATGAAATGTATGGCATGTGCTCCCTGAGCCAAAAAAGGTTAGACACCCTTGATTTAAAGTAACCACATGTAGGCTAGTGGTAGTAACGCTGGCACAGTAGGCTGGAGGTCTTGAGTTCAAGTCCCAAAATGAGAGCTAATATCCTTTCACTTCTATGATTCATACACTAAAAAGTTATATAGAGTAACTAAAGTTAAACATACATGAACAAGCAGGCTCATTCAAAAACTTAAGAATGATGCACAGTAGCAAAACAGTGATGCAAATAAATTAATATAAAATAATATAAATTGTAACTTGGCCAAAACTGTATCACTCTGGTATAGGCATATATATATCGTTTTTTACTTGTGTTAGTTTTGCTTGTTGTAGCATAGTTTCAAGGCAATCATTCAGCAGGGCAACACTTCCATTTAGTTATGAACTTTTGAATGGGGTAGTTTATGTAGTAAGATATTTTACAGCCACTTGAGGCCCAGTTGCTAGAATTCCAGTAACTTGCAACCAGAGGTTCAAACAACTGTTACCACGACCGATCATCTGCTCATGCTCAAACTCAAAAGTGAGTTCAGCCATGCATCTGCCACACCATCTGCTCAACTCCTTGGAGATGGATGAAAGAGAGCACATCTCACGGAACAGGTAAGTGGGGAAGGGGAAAGGGGAGGTTGCTGCTAGTTATAGGGAGGGGGGGTGGGGGTGTGTAATGCAGACTATATGGTTAGGGAAAGGGATGAGGATTTTATCTCTTGAGAGTGATGGGGACATTAGGGTTAGGCTAGAGGATGGGGATTTTCAGCTTAGGGAGTGATCAAGAATAGCAGGGGTAATGGGAGTTTAGGTTTATGGAATGATCAAGAGTGGGAGGAAGAAGGGTACTTTAGGTTTGAGGAGAGATCAGGACTTTAGGATTAGGGAGGGAAAGGGGATTTTAGGTTTAGGGAGGGATGGGAACTTTTAGGGTTAGACTCTGTGTGGGTGTTTTTACAGTTAGGATCAGAATTCTGGTAGGTATAGTTGGCATTACTGGGAACAAGTTACTGGGCATTAAGTACCTGTCAAAATGAGAGAGTGGCAGTGAAGATGTGTGTCTTGACTAGATCATGCTAGAGAAAGATATGTGTCCCAGAGATTGCCACTCCTCTGGAATCGGCTTCCTAATCACATGAAGCAGAGGTCTTCCCTGGTCACATTCAAGCACAGTCTGGACCAATGGATGAGAATTTGCAAATTCACTCCTGGGGTGGCATCCATGTCCCTTATTGACAGAGGCAGTCTATAAAAATAGTCAACGCCTTTCTTGCTGACTCTTGTTATCTTTCCTCTAGGGATAGAAAATTGTGTAAAATCTAAGTAAAACTGGCCAGGCTTGTAAAGGCTCTTGAGGCCATTAGCCCAGTAACCTCCTGTGAACCTATGAACCTATGAAATGTGTCTCAAGCACATGTAGTATACCCTGTGCAGTGCCTGTACATGTTATCTAATGTAAGCTTTATAATTATTATTATTTTGTATGTTGTTATCATGATCTGTGACAGCTTTCTCAAAAAGCACAATACATTTAAAAGGCACTTCATAATAAAATCAGTGTTCACATATTAAAATCTGCAGAATATGCAAGACTTAGATAAACAGAAATGAATTTAATTTATGATCCAGCAACATCTTCTAGAGACAAAAATGGAAGCACTTTGTTTCTGCAGTGCTAAAAAAAAAAAAAAGAAAGACAAAACCAAGGTGTATGTTTAAAATAGAACAGTAATACAAATATTTCATTTATCTAATGTTAAGACTGTTGTTGAACTCCATTCATGTGCTCATTCTATTTAAATTGTAACTTTGGCATATAACATTTCTAGTCTATCCTAGCAACATGTTGTGGTATTTGCTGTGTTAGTTCCCTAAACCTAGAATGCTGTAATGCTCCACAAACAGGTTACATACCAGGCCTCTCCTACCACATAAATACCTCACACCTTGTCTGTCCCAGAAATGTAACTGTTTCCCATCATTTTAGTGAAAGGAGGCACAAAGTGGCATATTACTGCTTTTTTATCAATCTCATTAATTTAATGCTCTCCATTTCCCATTTTCATATTTGTTTTCATTTCATTACAGAGTACTGACATATGCTAGCAAATATGTTTCTTTTAAGTACTGAGAAGTAATATTTTGATTACTACAAGGAGACAGTAATGGAGTCATGCTAGTAACCTTGGCATCAGCCTGAGTTGTGGTAGACCTTAGCTATATGACATCATAAGAATGTCCAGCCTTACATATTTGTTAATTAAGTGGCTACCTAGGTTACCATTCAGCCATGAGTGCTTTTTTTAATTTCTTATTTATTTACTTTTGGAGGCCAAAAGAAAAAAATGCTATTGCAGCCTGCTGCTGCTGTTTGGAAGAGAGGTACGTTTTAAGGAACATATTGTCATTTCTGAGCTTTTGGCTCCGTCTCAGTCATGAGCTACACAATAAAACTTGATTTGTTGTATGGCTTATAGGTGGAGTCCAAGCCAAAAGCCTGGAAATCTTAACATTTAAAGGGAATGGCCACCATCAAAATCCAAATAACAGCAGAAAACACATTGCTGATATAGTGTATATCTCTTTGGCTGTTCTGGATAGTAGCAAGTGTTTTTTTTTTGTTGTTGTTTGTAAGACAATAGGTATTATGGGCAATAGAATGCTTGCTCTACTGTGTACTTGTGTAAAGATGAGAACCAGAGCTCGCAACTGTCCCAGTTTTGGAGGTATAATACTATTTTCAGGCCTGATTTATGTTGTCCCTATTTTTGGAGTTATGTCCGCATTTTAAGGCTTGATTTACCCCTTCATTACCCCTTCATCCAGTTTCCTGAATCCCCGTCATCACATGTGATTTTTGAATCTTTGTGGTACACAGAAAATCGGGTCTACTTCACCCCGTCGAAGGCCGACAATATCGAAGCTGATATGTCGGCACCAAAATGTTGAAAGCGAAAGTCATTGCAGGTGTAAATGGAAATCTCCGTAAGGGGAGATTTCCATTTACTGCAATGTAGTGCGATCTCAAAGTTGGTATATTTAAGTAGCAGGGGGTGTTTGGGGTGCAGGGGAGCTTGCTTGTGTTGTGTTTGGGTGTTTTGTTTTTTTGTATGTATTCGATGTTCGGGGGTTTCAACATTTTTGTGTCGATTATTACGCTGTCGACAGTTTGAGTTTTCAACAGCGTAATATAGACGCCAGAAAAATCACACTATATAACCAACATACTAGTGGCATAAATAATTTAATGAATGAAACCACACATATTAAATATCCCTTTTTCAAAAGCAAAAGTAAATGACCTTGTGTGTGTAATTTGCAATACAGTCCATTAAACTCTACAGATTTTACTGTCTCTTTGCTAACACACATTTTTTCCATCATTTTTGTTATTCTGTTTTTATACAACTTTCTGAGTATCACATGTTCCTACTGGATGCAAGGCGAGTTAGGTGCTATATGGTATTCAAATTTTTTACTAATTAGATGTTCAGATTTTTAGCTGGATGCTCCTGTTTTTCACAGGCCTTTGTTCCTACTTTTAATGTCTGCTGATTGAAAAGTATGTTGGGGACTGGCCTTAATTTTGCAGCATGTCCTTGATTTTACCTCATATTTTTGATCTGATATTAAAATTTGTTAGTTTATGGTACATCATGGAGGATTTCAGTCACTTAATGACAAACATTTGAGTTTCAGAATTTATCATTTAAGAAATACATGTAAATACAACAATCATTATTCCTGCAATGTTCTAAAGATGTGGAGTGGTACAGTGGTAGAGCGGATAGCATTGTTGCCTCAGAGCAACAGATTTCCCCAGTTCAATCCTCAGCTTGGGTTCCTTCTGTGCAGTCTGCATGTCCTCCCTGTTCTTGCATGGTTTTCCTCCCACGCTCCAAAGACATGCAGTAGGTGGATTGGAGACTCTAAATTGGCCATCAGTGTGCATGGGATGTAGAAGAATTACCATGGCAGGGCTAGCCACATAGTAGTGTAGACCTTGCCTCTAGATGATTGTCACTGTTGAAGTGACACCCCAAACCCATCTGCAAAAATGGGAAAAGAAGTTGTGGATGGATAAAAGAGAAATATTTAAAATCTGTCCCTGATTTAGGCCTTTGTCTTATTATTTTTGAGCTTTGTCCCTAATACTTGTACTAAGAGGTTGAAGCTATGATGGCAATGCTTAAAATGTGGCTGACTACTGTGTCTCTGTCTAAAATTAGTGTGCCCATTATTATTATAATTTTTTAATTACAGTCATACATCAAAATAATTCACAGTCAACAAAGTGGCTACAATTGCTGGACACGAGGCCAGTCTGTGGATAAATTTGGCTTACCCTGTTCATGATCACAGTTAACCAGTCATGGATTTAGTGTGGAACTAACAGTGTCCCTCAGCATGTTGTATTTTGTTGAAATTGGTGTAAAATGATCATTGCACTGATTTATGTATGTATGTATATGTGCATGTGTTGATGGTGATACTGCGGCAGGCTGCTATCTGCCATATCAAATAAGGTACAGTTTCCATTGTTATTTTTATTTAATAACTGCCAGACATCTGAGATATAGCAGTGTGTGTGTGTGTGTGTGTGTGTGTGTGTGTGTGTGTGTGTGTGTGTGTGTGTGTGTGTGCGTGTGTGTGTGTGTGTGTGTATGTGTGTGTGTGTGTGTGTGTGTGTGTGTGTGTGTGTGTGTGTGTGTGTGTGTGTGTGTGTGTGTGTGTGTGTGTGTGTGTGTGTGTGTGTGTGTGTGTGTATGCATTCACTTCAGATGATTGAGTTTCTGAAATCTCGAAACCTATATGATCGAGACCATATGCTCGAGTTTTCAGAAACTCGAAACATCAGAAGTGAACCAAAAAAAACACATTTTCAGACTTTTTGCAGGGGGGCAAGCCCTCCTGCACCCCCACACCCCCCCTACTTAACTATACTAACTTTAAGATCATGCTACAGTGGGGAAAAGTGAAATCTCCCATTCTGCGTTTCTACAGACACTACAGAATGGGAGATTTCCCTGTTCTTTGCTGTTGTGCAATCTCAGAGTTAATATATTTAAGTAGCAAGGGTGCAGAGGGCTTGCCCCCCTGCAGAATCCCTCACTTAACATACTCACAACACTTATTTAACAGCCCCCCCCTTCAGACATTCGAGTTTCTGAAAACTCGATCATTTGGTCTCAACCATATGAATTTCGAGATTTCGGAAACTCGATCATCTGAAGTGAACCGATATATATATATATATATATCTATATATCTATCTATATATCTGTATACACAGACACACACACGCACACACACACACACACACATATATATATATATATATATATATATATATATATATATATATATATATATATATATATGGGTCCCCTTCAAAGCATCTAAAACCCATCACATCTAATTTCATAACATCGGGACCAGAACAACTAAAACCCATAACATCTAAAACTCATAACATCGAATTTCATAACATCTAAAATGTATAATATGTAATAGTGTATCAGTAGATATGTAAATGTTATAGTTTAATCTGTTAATCTTGTGGTATCACTATGAGATGTTGTAGTTTTCATTTCTGTAATTATTATTTATATAGTGTAGAAATTAGTACTCTTTATATAATAGTGTTTATTTTGCCATTCTGTATGTGTTTTTAGGCCACACAGGTAAGTAATATAGACATTGGGCAGGATTCACGAAGGCTTGCACGGAGTGTAAGAGACGTGTAACACTCCATGCTAGCCTCGCAATCCAGGAACAGCCCTAAACTCCGTGTAAGAGACCAGCTAAAACGTCTCTTACACGGACTGGGCGTGGACATGCTAAATACCTCACTTGCAGCCGAAAGGTATGCAAATGAGGTATATTAGCGATCCACGAAGCAGAAACCAGTCCTTGTAAGAGACATTTTAGCTGCAGAAATGTACTCAGTTGACAACTGAGTACGTTTCTGCAAATTCCACAATGGAGCCATGTCAGCTCCAAATAAAGGGTGCATATGTCTCAGGCAGCATGCCAATGTCCAAATATGTGGCCATTGGCAAGGTAACCCGATGCAAAAATAATAAAAATATAATTTTTTTTTTCGGCGATCGCCGATGTTTAAACCCAGCACAGCCCCGCGCAAACAGGCTGCGCTGTATAAAACATAAAAATGAAGGTTATAAACCCACAAATGTGGGTTTCATGCAATACATGGAATGACAATGCAGGGACCAGCAGACCAAAAACAACATGGCCACCGTGTAGTGGTTGTGGTTGCTAAGGGGGGAAGCTGAGTCTAAGACATGTAATTAAGCATTAGTAGGCAATCACATGTAAATGAGGGTTAGGATACTGAATCTCACAGTCACATAGCAAATGAGCACAATCTGAGTAGTGTAAGAGATACATAAAGGGGAGGAATAGAGTAGGAGATAGGTGACATCACAGGGGGGAATGGTAGAAAGAAATGCAGTTCATTGGAGGTCAGTGTAACATGACAGATGACAGCCACAGATCATGGAAAGAGGTGTGCCACAAGATAAGTGAGAGAAAGTCAAGAAATGGAAGGTGTACACTGTTACTTACACCAAAGTTTCTTGCTGGACGTGCATGCACACGTGTGCGCGCCATGAAGTGTGAGTAGGGCAGTGTGCGCGCGTGTAAGACAGACTGAGCATGTGGGAGCGTGTTGGGAGATATTTAACACTGTTTGCGCTGGTGTGCGCGCGTGTAGGGCAGGCTGAGCATGTAGGAGGCTGTTGGCAGACTTGTAACACAGTTTGCGCAGGTGTGCACGCGTTTTAACCCGAATAAGTAAATTCTGAACCGTGTAAGCACGTGTGCGTGCATGTAAGCCACTGTGAGCGCGTTTCTGCTAGTATGCACGTTGCTCCCCCCTGAGGAAACAGAAAGGAAAAAGGAAGCAACAGAATTAGTAGGAAGCTAGCTGGGATAACTGCTGAAGCTAGCAGGTGAAAACAATTAGAATCAGGCAATTACACAGGCAGAATAGTAGCCCAGCCCACCACTTAAACTCTGCAAACAGTAGTGCAGGATGTTTCTCTTAAGAGACACTGCAAGGCAGGAGTAAGCTAATAGAAGTGAAAACTGAAAAAGCTTCACTCAGAGCAGAAATGTTAGGGGCTGCCATAGCTGTCATAATGAGACATAGGCGACTTGCTGAGGGTGGTGACAATGCAGATGGTGCCAGACAACCCACAGTGAGGAGATGGAGAAGAGTGTACAGGCCCAGGGTCACCTACCACGGGTTACATGAGCTGGAGATAGTAGAGCGCTATAGAGTGGACAGAGAGCTCCTGCAGAAAATTGTTGAGCTGTGCAGGCCACACCTCACACACTGAACCAACAGAGGGAAACCCATCCCAGTGGAAACCAAGGTATGTGTTGGCCTAAGAATACTAGCAACAGGTACCTTCCAGAGACCAACTGGCGATATGATGGGGATATCACAGGCATCAGCCTCCAGGGTACTGCACCAGTTCCTGGATGCCATGTCAGCACATGTCGGTGATCATGTATATTTCCCCAATGCCCATGAGGTATTGGCCAGCAATATGCATCTCTTCCAACAAATAGCGAAATACCCTGAGGTAGTGGGTGCAATAGACTGCACGCACATACGCATCAAAGCACCAGCCGGTGAGCGGAGTAGGACCTACATTAACCACAAGGGCTTCCCCTCCATCAACTGCCAGGTCGTGTGTGATGCCCGTGGCATAATAATGAATGTGTGTGCTGGCTGCCCTGGGAGTTACCATGATTCCCACATCTGGCATTTGACGCAGCTGTACTAGACATTTGCCAATGGGGACATCCCACACGGACACCTAGTGGGGGATGCAGGTTATGCACTGGAGCCGTGGCTGATGACACCCATCAGAAACGCATACACACCTGAACAGGAATGCCATAATGAGGCACATGCACAAACACGTAATGTAATAGAGTGTATGTTTGGGCTGCTCAAGTCACGGTTCCGGTGTCTGGACACATCTAGTGGAGCCTTGCAGTACACACCAACTACATGTACCCAAATTGTCATGGTATGTGCTATGCTACATAATATGATCTTGCGAAAACAGCTGCACCAGGACCAGCATAGGGCTGGGCCAAACAGCCCCCACCATTGCCAAGGCCATCACAGGCAGAGCATGACTCGGAGGAGGAACAACCTGAGCCTGCCCCAGTAGGCAGAAGGAGGCGTGCCCAGTATGCCCTGGCCTTGGCAAAGAGGCAACGCATAGCACATACACTGGCTCAGTAGGAACCCTGGGAATGATACCCCCTCTGACTGACTCAAATAATAACATGGATGCCTAAAATGACATGACCTGCTCACAAACATGTACAGGGACGTGTAATATGCGCATCCGACAGAGGCAGCCCTGCAGCACCACCTGAGGCATGAATGCCATGTGTTAAGTAATGCAACACCATGTACTATATGCACACCTGAGCACCCTAACATCCACCCTCACCAAGCATGAAGTCACAAAATGATGATGGGATAATCAAGTGCAATAACTGGCTGAAGTAATGCAGTAAGTCAAAGGGGAGCCAATGTGTTTCAGGCTGGGAAGACATGCGGAGCATGACATGATGCACCACCTGCTAGGGGTGGTGTGCACCTATCATTCCATGCCCCATGGATACTGGCAAAGGCTGTCAGTACCCACAGCATGCCCTGAATAGGTAAGTCTCAAAACACAAACCCACCTTCATAGGTACCACAAGGGATAGGAACCTAGATGTAATGCTACTCAATGCCAGAAGTCTAAACAGCAAGATGTGTGCAGTGTAAATGCACACAGTATGGAGAATGTAGATATCAGTCCTGTAATAGAGAACTGGGTCAAGGCTCACATCAGCACCCTAACACTACCAGGTCACACCTCATACTGTGCTGTACAGCCGCAAAATATGGAACAAGCTACAAAAGGAGGGTGACTAGCAATCAATGTCAAGGATAACCACACCCCCATGTTGGTACCACAACAAGAAGCAGCATGGATTAGCCATGGTCAAATATCAATGGCTAAAACCGCCTCCCAGTATATAGCCTGCTGCAGACTACTGTCCTAATACCAGGAACTGCACCTGGCCTATGTTGGAATACATGAATATATCAAGCCCCCAAAACAACATTATATTGCTTGAGTGAAAATACCCAGCCATACACCGGGAGCATTATACTAGCACCAACACAGTTGGAGAAAAGTTCCCAGAATCCATAAACAAAAATGCCCAGGAACAACGTACCACTCCCACAAGAGGGGTAAGCATACTGGATGTGATAATCAGCAACATGTGTACTGGATGGCAAGATGAGAAGTGTATCCTTCACTGTTAAGACCAGACCATAGAGTAATCACACTGGATATACACATCCCGACCCCAGTCCCTGGCCAGAATACCACAGTGAAAAACATGTGTAACGCACAGGTTGCAGCCCTCCAAAATGATGTTAAATCCACGAAAGGCCCTGTGCAAGTGCAGAATATTGGACACACCGCAGAACATGTGATACGGGCATTCCATGAATACAGCCAGGAATGCACGGAGTATGCAATCACAAATAACAACAACACACAATGCCATACACGCAGGCATCTGGCATGCTGGACTCCAGCCATTACCAAACCATGCAAGAGAATGAGGAAGCTACCGCATGATAGAGCAAACAAAAAAAGGGAAGTAATCACTGACCAGTAGTATGGCAATAACGTATGTCCACACATACAATCCACTAAGTCCAGCCACAACAAGTAGAATCTGTGAATCCAGAGGCAATGTGACACCTGTCCCAAGTACACAGACAACCACAACTCCCCCCAATAAATACAAATATATGTGATAGATGCAACCATGTATCCAAACCAGAGGTTGAGCTCCCCCAATTCAGTACTGTCAAAACTAGTCAGGAGGAGAAGGTAACCACATACACCACAAACCCAGTCCCACATAGACCTACCACAACTGTAAACCAAACACATAAACACAGGAAAATATTCCCGGAAGCCCTAATTACAAACACATCACACCAACAGAAGCCTCCAAAGCAGATCACAAGCAACCACAACCTCCAAACATAGCACATGCAATGAATAGTATACAAAGCTGGTGTGCCAAACAGTCACAGGCCAGAAGGAGAAACAACATGCCTGATACAGTTGTAATAGGTGTCTGTATAGGCAGACACACTGCTGTCCCACTCACCAGACTGAACAAGGGAAAGGGTAGAGTAAGCTGCCTGTAGGCTGCCACAAAATGCCGCATAACACAAGTACGCAGGTCACCCCAAAGCAAGCAGAAATATGATGCACTCAATATCCATGCTGGTGTGAATGACCTGAGATGTACCTCCCTGGTCTACATGAAAAGAGACATGGATGATCTCTCTGAGTATGTACCCCAGGCCAGTATGACACTGGCTGTGTGCAGCATCCAACCCTCACCAAGAATGATGCCACAGTACAAACACAGAATGACCATGTTTAACAGCTGGCACAGTTACAGCTGTCAGTTCAAGAGGGTCTAATGTCTGTCTGCTTGAGATGTCAAGCATGACAAGCCATGCTGCTGTTCCAGGGATGGCTTGCACCTGTTACCCCTGTGCATCTGGATACTGGAAAAGGCCTTTGCCACCACCATAGAGCCGTACGTAGGCATGGCCAAAAAGACTACCCACCATCCTAGAAAACATAAGTGGTAAGAAACATAAGGGTAATGCTGACCAATGCCAAATGTGTAAACTGCAATATGCATGGCCCTGAGGCACTTCCCATTATGGAGAACATCGATGTCTGTGCAGTGACAGAAGCCTCCTGCAAGCCCAGTGATAGCACACCAGCACTACCAGGTTATACCACATATCATGTGTTATGGCCCCAACACCTGGACCAAAACATCAAAGGAGGGGGAGTATCCATATGCAGCACAGACACCCATATGGCCAGGTAACTGACAATGCACAAAGCAGCGGAGACCACCCATTTGCACCTAAGTGTAGTCCAAACTGCTGTGCAGTCTGTAGCATGCGACAGACCACACTCTCACACACAAGAACTCCACCCAGACATCCTGAAGACACTGGGCAGTATGAATGTCCCACCAAATACCACACAAGGTACACACAAATTACCACATAGGTGGCAAACCATTATGTATGCAAGGAGTAATCAGGGACCTAGGGACACAAGTAGACAGTAATCTGTCATGTGACACCCACAATGCCAATGTGGCTATGAAGATTGTCGATATTGGACACCGTATCATGAAAGGATTCACATCTACATCAACAGAGGTCACTGCCACTGTACTGTTCCCTTATCAGACCCATAATCTAGTACAATGACTCATATGTGATGTACCGTACGTGACACCTGCAGCGGTTCGGAAGACCTCATAGTTACCCCACCAAGAGGATAAAGGCTGTGAAATATATGTCATATGCTGCCTGGCTGTAGACACCCTAGCTGAATGCAGTCACAGACTGCCTACACAGAGGCATTGTATGTTTGATGTACAAGGCCATGTCCAACACAGGAGTAATGGACATGCTCCACCACAGGTAATCAAAGCCATTGGAGCTGTGAGAGTGACAGATGTCAGCCTCAACACATAATGAAATAAGATGTGCTGGAGGGACAGATACATAACCCAGAGGCTCTCCACAACCAGAAACAGGATCCCAATCCATGTTAGGCAGAGCCCCTCACTGACACCCCTCAACAGGAATATTGCCAAGTGGATGGATGATCGTAAATGTATACTGGGGGGTCTTCACTGTGTCATGACCACACGGAGGCACAGTAAAGAAATTCATAAATGGCCATAGTAGAAACATAGCAAGGGGTGGCAAAAGACACACACACACTCTGGCTAGGCTTACTAATGCCCTAGGGTGGATAGCCTAGTATGAACCCATGAACCTATGAAGATACAAATTGTACAGGACACTAAGGATAATCACAAGGCTTACCTAACTGATGGTAGGAACCATGTTGGGCATCCACAGATAAGCTCCGAATCACACAGATATTACAAACAACATACCAAACACACACACATATTGCTAACATACAACCTGACAGGTGCAGTGCAAACACCCTCCAGAGTGCAAAATATCTATCCCAGCAGACTGCTGGTCCCTGACATTGCAGATGCTGAGGTAACAGCCATCATCTGCAAAGCAAAACACACAGCAGCAAAGGTATGTGATGGTGTCCTGGGCTGAGGCCAACATGGACTCCAAGAATGATGGAATGCCAAATCACACTACTGCCCAATGTCAGCCTTACCACAGGATATGTACCCAAAGAGCAGTGTACAACAACAGTGGTCCTTCACAACAAAGGTGTTGCCTGAATGGATACTGCAAACTACCACCCCAGGATCCTGACAAGCTTGGTCTGCACAGCTATGGAAAGGATCAGTATGTACCACAGACAGAAGGCTATTGTGGACCTACTGATACTGGACCCTACACAGTGTGGCAGTCATAACTGCAGATCCTGCCCCTAAACATGTTTGACCCATTTGAAGCAGTCATTAAGGTCATTGATGAGGGCAATGTGGTCCACACAGCGTAGTTGGACCGTGCATATGCTTCTAGACAATACCGCACGAGTTCAGTATGTATATGTTCACCAGCTTAAATATATACCCCTATGTCAGTAGAGGGGTTGCAAACCAGACCAAGGACAGAACTGACATGGTCAGACATGCCGCATCCATGTCAGACTACAAAGCAGATATGAGTGGCATCCCACAAGGCCTGGTCCTGGGCACCCCCCCCGTTCTGTATATATGTCCCATAGGTATAGGCCAACATGGAAGGACTGTGACTGAACATGTATGCAGAGGAGTACAAACAGCCCACCATATCCAACCCCCAGCTGACACAAGCAACCCACAAAAGGGCCACCTACAAACAGACAACTGGAGCCATAGCCATGTCAGCAAGCTAATTGCAGAACTGTGTATAGACAACCACCGTGGATATACAGTAAGTGCCCACAAATTACCACACAGGTGTTAACCCATGACGTACCTAACATGTAATGAGAGACCTGGGTACAAAAGGTGATATATATCCTGCACTGGACAAACATGTGGCTGTAGTGTTCGCAGAAACATATACTATATACCCACCCAAACATGAAGGTTGGCAGATGTAGATAAGGGGATGTCACTGTGGCTCTGCAGTCATCCTCCATCAGCGTCACAATTGACTACAATAGCCCCTGTGGGATATACCTCAGCAGACACCTCCATCAACTTTAAAGTCCACAACAGTACCCCACCAGGATTAGCAAAGAGCATGAACAGATGCCATGTGTTGCCTGAGTAAACAAACTTCAGTCCCACACACTGCCATACTGCCCAGCTACAGGCAAGCTGTGCCTGATGTATGAAGCCATGTCCAACCTGGAATCAATGAACATGCTGCACCTTGTACAATCTGAATGGCAGTGAGCTATGCACATGAGAGACCTGAACCCCAGCACTGACATACATAGGACAAGCTGTACAGAATGATCCATAACACAGAAGGCACCCCCACTCTTCAGTAAACTCCCGGTACAGGTCAGCCAGAGAGTCACTTATCGACACCCCTCAAGAGGAATCCTGATGAGTGGATGGGAGATGGTAGGCTAACCCTGGGTATCACTGTTATGTCAGAGGTAGACAGAGGCACAGTATACTAACCATGGCATATGTCATGGCAAACTCCAGTTACAATGTGCGTTGAAGGACAAACACAACCTGTGACTAGCATCAGAAATGGCCTAGGGAACATCGCTAGTGTTTGCCAATGTCCACCCATGTTGTGGAATACACTACCAATGTTGGACGAGCCTGGTGTAGGTAGTCCATATCTGAACATAATGCAACATGGTCATATGTGCACAACTGGCCCCTACACAGTCTGTTGTGCTCACTATGAAGATGTCAAGCAGTCATAGGACTAAAGCCCAGGATACTGTCCACCACAGTGAAAGTACTGAACCAGTACACTATACGGTACTACAGTGTTAGGTCATTATGAAAGTATGTTGACAACTGTCTGCAAAGTATCCCATGCAATCCCTGCAGGCACAGTATAATCCCTATTGTGGCAGATACAAAGCAGTTGGCCAGTTAGTACACAACATGACACCCAACACACAACCATAAACGTGAGATATTGTTGAAGTTCACACACACCCAAATATGTGGTGGACTTCAGAGTGCAACATATGGAAAGCTCACACTGGGCATGCTCGCACACTTTGATAAATGAGGCATATGTCAGACAACATGCCATGGAAAGGCTGAACTGGGCATGCTCACACACTTAGGCCATATCTCCGTTTAGCAGTTGGCCACACATATCTGGTATTTGTACGTGTCAGTCCAGGAACCAACCACAACACAGCAATCTGCCCAGTGCACACAGTAAATGACTACAGAGACATAAGTGATATAGTGGATCACTGTCATATGCAAACATCTTCCACAGATACACAAGTTGGTCATAGGAACAGGGAATGCTATGGCAATAAAGACCTGCAAACAGTAGAACAGCACAACAAATATTGTGCATCCGACAATTGAACATATGGGTGTAGAGGTCAATACTAGGCTTGTTGCCCTAGGGAATGACAGCTCAGCCAGAGTGTGCTTGGCATCTGCATCCCCAGTACAGTAGGCTACTGTGCCACTGTAAAGTAGGTCACATAAGGCAACATGTGAGGCTAGTGAGCTGTGCCTCTGTCAAGCAGGGGCACCATGGAGGTCCCAGGGATTGAATGTGCTAAGCCACAGCCATGTTGTCGGTGTGTGCTGGAAGAGGGTTGCTGAGGATTTCTAACAGTAAGTGTCCATCAATAACAGACTGAGGGGAGTCCTATCTGCATTCTCTGGACAATTCCACTGTCAACACTGTGTTGTGATGATTATGTGTGAATGAAGTGCTGTGCCGGAACTGTTCACAGATGTCCTCCCGCCGTGGGCTACAGCTCTGCAATGTATTAGCTCACTATGTCTGTTGTACGGCTCATATATGGCTGGTGTACACCTGACAGGTGTCTTGTTGTGGAGCAGTCATGGGTATATGTGGGATAGCATGATCAATGCAAACCGTACACATGCTCATAGAATGCAATTGTCAAGGATTATGCTGAGTGGCCAGTATAGTCCCCCAGCATGGGTCCTCTGAAGTCGTCCACCCCAGTCTTCACAAGTGTAGAGTCTGCTTGTGCTAAATACAGTTTGTGTGCAGTGACAACCTTGCCTGGGGGTGGAGATGGGATATGGATGTCCAGGGAAAGGTGGGTATGGTCAGATATCAACAATGGTGGTCTACCTCTGGTGTGGAATAGTGAGTACCCACGCTGCAGATGGACAGGTGCAATATGTATTCCCCCATGTGGCTGTGGTGTGTGGTTCTGCCATAGCACATGGACCCACAAATTTTAGTGGCTGTAGGGTAAAGTGGTAGAGGCCTGAGTAGTTCTCACACACAATATGCCTGTACCTGATGTTAACAACTGGAATGGTGTATGTGAACACCTGCATTACCCGGCACTGTTCCCAGGGAAGCTAAGTGTGTGTCCTGGATGTGGGTGTGGTGTTCTGGACTGGTTGTGTTGTGTGTTACAGGTCCTGTGGTCACAAAGCATGGTATAGAACATAACCTGCCAGTGTGATGTGCATATCTGACCCTGACGTAGGTGGCTGCAAATGCATATATATGCTATCCCCCACCTGACATGTAGTACTACATGTACATACCTCTGTAGAAATAAAGATGTCAGCACCCTATAAATACTGCAGGTGCAGAACAGATGCCCCGTAATGCGAATAGCGTGCTCTGCTAATGCGTCTGTCTCAAGTGTCATAACATAGTTAGGTAGGGGTTTGAATCCTGCAAATGCTCAGTGTGTGTGTGGAGGGGGTTAGTGTGTGTGCAAGTCTTTATGAAGGAAATATCTCTTTTGACAACTAGGAGAACACACTGCAGGATGCACATTCACCTTTTTAAACACTGATGATATCAGCACCCTATAAGTACAGCAGGAGAGGGAAACCTCCTAGTAATGTGAAAAGCGCACTCTGCTAATGCGTCCGTCTCGAGTGTCATAACATAGTTAGGTAGGGGTTTGAAACCTGCAAGTGGCAAATGTGTGTGTGTTTGGATGTGGGGAGTTTGTGTGTGTGCATTTCTGTATGAAAAATATGTTAGTTTTGGCAATCAGGAGATCACACTACCCTTTCAAAACACTGATGATGTCAGCACCCTATAAGTACAGCCAGAGAAAAGGAACCATCTAGTAATCCGAATAGTGCGCTTTGCTAATGCGTCTCTCTCACGTGTCGTGACTTAGGTAAGTAGGGGTATGAATCCTGCAAATGGCAAGTGTGTGCGGAGGTAGTAGTGTGTGTAGATGCAAGTGTGAGAGAACAGATCCTTTTGGCAAATACTACAATACACCAGATGCTGCATATTCCCCCAGTAAACACAGGGGATGTCACCACACTATCAGCACAGCCAAACAGGGCTAGTTGGCCAGTAATGCCAATAGTGCGTTCTGCTACTGGGTCTATTACCATTGTCAGAGTACAGATAGGTATGTTTTGGTAACCCACAACTGCCACGTGTGGCTGTGTCACACATTATGACCTTGTGTGGGTCTTTGTGCATAACAATGCATGCCATTGCCTAAACCAGCAATGGCATTGCACACATGATGTATGTGTGTGGCACATACACATAAATACCTGTGACCTGCAGTAGTTACCATGTCTGACACATGCCTCGAGTGGATAAATGGTATTTGCAATGTATAACAATATGACTGTGTCATACTGTGCAGGGGCCACACGTGGTGTGTGTCTATACAGTGTGGGTGTATATGGTAAAATACCTACAGCAGGGGATACACATCTGGTCTGGGCCATATAGTCCACATGTAGTCGATGTACAGGTGCTGCATGTTCCCACCTGTTGTGGGAGTGGTAACATGTCATTCCACTGCAATTCAGTGACTACATGCTGTGGACCCTTCAACTAGTGTGTTGTAGCTACAGTAATGCTCACACACAATGTTTGGCTGGATGCAGTCCAGCCATATAAAGACAGTTCTTGAGACTGTCATATTGTCAGTGTTGTTATGGAGGATAGGTGGTTTTCCTGTGTATGGGAGGGTTGTGTGTGCCATGCTATGAACCAGATGGCAGTCCAACACACTGTTAGCTGCACATGATTAGGCCTTGATGCTTTGTGCTGTGCCAACAACCTGGAGGTGTGTGTATCTGTGGTGCCTTGGGATACCACCCCCCTGTCCATGTGTGTTACATGTGTAGGGAACGACAGGCATGGTATGAGGCATAACCTGGCAGTGAAGGGTTGCACCTGTGAGCCATGAATCAGGACTCTGGTACTGCACAGACATTGCAGTTCACCATGCTGAGGACAGTGTCCAGTGCATGCATCTTGCGGTGTACACTGCTGGTGTTGTGTAGCAGCACTGTTAGTGTCCTAACCTGTGTGATACCCATGGAGGTGGCTATGTAATCCGTGTCCTGCAGCATAATGCAGTATGTGTGTATCAAGGAGCTTCGCCAATATACATCAGGCCATGGGTGTCACGTGCAAGCTGACCCTTGCACATCATTGTGGCTTCCCTAGCATGTAAGCACACGTTGACAGCCAGCGGATACCCTATGAATGACATTGGAGACTGAGCAGAATGTAGACATACAACACCCTTCCTACATATAGTGGTAGCATACCTGGTGAGGGTATGTTGGCAACCAAGATCAGGCTCATACTGGCCTGTGCCACATGCTGAGAGATCCATTCTATGTTCCCTATCATGTAGTCCAGGGAGGTATGTCTCAGGTCATCCATAGTGGCATGGTCAATGAGTGAGTCATATGAGTCCATGCCTCTGACTGACCTGTATGCATGTGTTCTGTGGTGGACCATAGTGCCCCTGAGGCATATCACTGTGACCTTCACCAGATACAGCCTGTTGAGCGGGACCCCAGTGCAGCACCCAAGACAGGTACCTGACACATCTGTAGCAGGTGTGTTGTGTAGCCCTATAGGCTGTGAGTGTGTGGCACATGGGATGTGTGTGCCATGTGTGGCATGTGCTCTGTTCCGGAACATATGCCTGTGTGCCAGCTGCGGAGGTGTGTGATGCTCAGGCAGGATGCTATTCTGAGTCCCCATGTATGCCCCAGTGTGTTCAGCATGCTGTCAGTGCGTGTCTATGTCTGACTTGTATTGTAGTCACTGTAATATGACATGCCACCTGACAGGGTATGGCATTACTGGGTTCAGAGAGCTCAGTCCCCAGATTGGCTATGTGGTGGCATCCCACACATGTGTTGTACATTCCTGGCCAAGAGTGATGGCTGACTGCATACATGTGGCAGCTGTGACATTGCCACATGACCCACATAAACCACAACTGGACCATAGAGGTGATTCACAGGTTACCTTTGCACATGCTACCCTAGTAGTGTGATTGCCCATGGTGAGTACCAACACATAGGGCCAATGGGGAACAACATACTGAAGGTGTGTATGTGTGGGTGTACTGCTACTGTTTCATAGCACTAGCATATATGACTGCACACGTGGGTAAATGCCAGGTAAGACACGTGCAATGTGTCACAGGCAACGTACATGTGAACAAGACGGACAGTGACGTTCTGTCATGTGTAAACTTGACATACGTATCGTACGCTATGCAGATGTCACTAGGAGTCCACAGAAGCACTGTAACTCTGCATTGCAGGTGTAAGCAGTGTTCCAGGGAACCACAAGTGAACATGAATGCAAACAAAGCTACAGTAAGCAGGGCTGGAAGTAGTTCATTGTACAACAAAGAAGGGGTAACACTAACAGTAAGTAACAATGCAAATATTTAGGCACTATCAACATGTACCCAGGAATACACAGCGCAGATGCCCATGATAGAACTGATATTATGTCATAGTTAATTGTGATTTGGATTACATTGGTACTGCACACATATCAACATGCGCAAACATCCACATTGCATAGTCGTTGTGGGCAACTTGACACCATTACTGTACATGTCCATCATTGCATATCACTACTTGCATTAGCTTCCCCCCTTTGCTACCCATGTATGTGGCTATCTGTTGACATCCTTACCACCGGCATGCAATTATGTGCAGCTGTTACACTTTGGTACGTACTATGGGTGCAGATAACATTTCAGGACATTCATACGGTTACTGCATCAGGCATGCTGGGATATACACACAGTCATATCAGCACACTGTACTGTTACCAACATGATACTACTAATACACTTCAATGTAGTCACCCTGTGCATCAGCAACGTGTTTACCTGTTCCCGCAATGATGTTGGAGATTGCAGGAGGTGGCACAGTGTCATCATATGCACAGGGTGTGAATTAGGTATGCCTGAGTCTGCCACTGATACCACCAATTGACATGTGTGTGTATGTGTGTTGGTGAGGGGCAGCAGTACAGGGTGGGGCACTGTTGGTGCAGTGTGTGCATGTATGTGGTCACCCTAGGTGTTAACATTTCGCATGTGTGTATGCACGCACACAGTTCCACCTTATGGCTGCCATATACAGGGGATTGTGGACAGCCAAAGACTGCACCTGGCAGGTCATACAGATCAGTGTCTGTGGGCACGGACACGGTACCTGTGCCTGGCAGGGGTGCTACGGACTGTATCCAGTACTAAGCCAGACTGGGTGCTGTCATCAGAAGTGGGAGTGTGTTGACTGGACACAGGTCCCTGTTGGGACTGTCCCGAGCCATGTGCACATGGTCTCCTGGGGTGTTCCGATGACAGCACAGACCCAGCATTGCTGGGGCTGCTGCTGGCACTATGGGGGCATGCATGGGCCTGTTGTCGTCCACGCTGACTGCCAGCTGCTGCTGTTGCTGGCATATGGCAACGTCGACACCGCAACCGCCCACCATTGCCCTGACTCATGGACATTTGGTTGTGGAACTGCTGAAATATGTCCCCATAACGTCTGTCTATGACATCGGTGAAATTACGGATAGCATCCGTGATGTCACGCATACTGTCAGTCATGGCTGTGCGACATGCTCTCAGCTCCCTCAGACCCTGTCTGGTGTACATTTCCATACGCGACTGTGCCTGCATGACAGCCCAAAACATAGCTGAGGTTGACAGACCTCTTTGGGCACGTCTGCCAGAGGCAGTATGCCCATGAATGCTCCCACGAGAACCCATGGGCAACTGTCTGTGTGGTACCATCGCAGTACCCTGCCCATGGCTGCTGTGTGGGGAAGCATGTGCCACAGATACCACATTACCCTGGTCAATGCCCACTGTATCCTGTCCATCACAATGGTGACAAAGGATGTACTGGCAGGATGACTGTGCGCAATGATGGGGTTGACAGCTGTGTACTGTCAATTGGCTGAGCAATGGCGGACCCTGACACACCTTCCTGTACCATTACACAGATATCGTCATTACCAGTACCTGTGGCACCAGATTCAGGTTCCCTGCTGCAGGACACCAGAGCAGCACCAGAACCTGTGGGACGAAGACAGGAAACACAGTTTACAGTGTCCACACAATGTTATCAGTGATGCACTTATGCACACATGCACACATGCACACATGGACACATGCACACATGCACACATGGACACAGGCACACATACACACATGGACACAGGCACACATGCAGACATGCACATGTGGACACATGCACACAGGCACACATGCACACATGCACACATGCACACATGCACACATGCACACATGCAGACATGCACACGTGGACACCTGCCCACGAGGACACATGCATACATGCACACATGCACACGTGGACACATGCACACATGGACACATGCACACATGCGCACATGGTCACATGCACAGATGCACACATGCACACGTGGTCACATGTACACATGCACACATGCACACATGCAGACATGCACACGTGGACACCTGCCCATGAGGACACATGCATACATGCACACATGCGGACACATGCACATGCACACATGCACACATGCACATGTGGACACAGGCACACATGCACACATGCACACATGCACACGTGGACACAGGAACACCTGCACACATACACACATGCACACATGGGCACAGGCACACCTGCACACATGCACACATGCACACCCCGCAGTATACACACAGAGCACTACTGAGTTACACTAGTGTTACTAGCACTATCAGGACTATTATAGGTATTGTTAAACACACTCACCAGCATGGATGGCCTGCCTTGCTGTAACCCCAGAGGAACCTGCAGAAATGATGAGATTAATGTCAGTGGGCACAACTGTGCCATTGATACTGCATATGATACAGTGCAGTAGTACACCAGTTGCCTTTCACACGTCAGCTGCTGATATTGCCAATATCACACATGCACAATTACATACTATGATGACAGCTACATACCACGGACACACCTTACACATGCATAAACTAACAGTATACAGAATAGTCAAGTGTACATATGGCATATTACCTGCACGCTCCATGTCATGCTGCTGTGTGGATCCAGCCTCCATCATGATGCAGGTGTATTGCTGTTGCTGTTCTGGGGCTGGAGCCACAACATTTAGGAGTAGCCCCTCCGGTCTGGTGAGGGGGGATGTGTGGCCACCCCACCTCCTGTGGCAACCTGTTGCCTGTGGATATCCGACGCACGCTGATGGACATTTCTGATTAAATCACTGCAGTGATTTTGTACCTGCTCATATGTCCTATTATGCGTGCCAATGTCATTTACCCTACGGACAAGGTCTTGCCACAGTGCATCCATCTCCTGCTGATTCTGACCGGTGCGGGAAAACAGTATGTCATACTCCCACACCAGGCTCTGGTGTATCTCCTCATCTTCCACTGCAGAGTAGGTGGGATTATGCTGACCCGCCATCTCCCTGGAAGAGAACACAAACAGGAGATCAGTAGACTATGTCAGAAATATATGGCACACATACTATACATGATACTCATGTGTAGTGATATACTACTACTCCCATATGTTGCATGTGTGTGTCTCGTGGTGGATACACAAGTACATGGCCAGATATCAGTGCTCAGCCAACACCTGTGCAACAATACCTGCCACATTCCACACAACATAGTAGCATGCCCCATCGGTCAGCACACACTGACAGGTCCAATGCACAACCTCACTCTGGGGGTTCATCCCAAGGTACTGTATGTGGGACGCCATCCACTAGTGTGATGTGGACACAAGTTACTCGGCCTGGATATACATATCCCACCACCACCACCAGCACAGTAGACTACTTTGATATGTATGTGATTAGACAGTTATTCACTTGTTAGGACTGAGATGGTATCCATGTACCACACTGGGCCAGTGAAAGCCACAACCCACACTGCTGACCCCTTTGCAAATGTTTACCACAGACATCCCACAGATTGCATGGAACTTGCACACACATTTCTAACCCAAACCCTATGCACAAAGGTTAGGCATCCCGTCCGGTGGACCCCAGCCAGAGGCAGATTGTATAACAATAGCAGGAGGCTACTGCAGGACAGAGCAGATTTACATTAAGGGAAGGCATCTGTGGTCAGCACTGGTTCTACGCTATGGTCTCTCATAACAATGGCCAAGGCCTACTCTGGGAGGGAAATGGCCACAAACACTATGGATAACCACAAGGCCTTCTTCAGTTATGTTACACATATGTACCAAATGCCTCAGATATGCTCTGTGTTAATACACACCTACTTAACATTCACCAAACACACAGATATTGGCAACATTATTGCAGACAGGTTCAGTGCACGTATCCCCCCTCCTTCTCCCCCACCAGTTGAAATACTTATCACAGCTGTATGTAACCTCTCTATCATCTCACATGTCCAGGTGTGGGCCACCCTCAGCAAAGCAGAACACACAGCATCACTGTGACCTGATGGTATCCCTGGATGTGTGCTACATGCACTCCAAGAGGACATACAACCGCATATAAGACTGATAATTAATCTTGGCCGTACTACAGGATATGTACCTGGACACTGGCATACAGCAACAGTGGTCCCACATCACTAAGGAGGCACCTCTACTGACCCTGGGAACTACCACATCATATGCATAACTGGCCTGGTCTGCTAAGCTATGGAATTATTCAGTATGGGATGCATATGCAGTGATATTGGGTACCTGCAGACACTTGTTCCCAGCCAGTTTGCCTTTGTGATGGGCTGATCCTGCCTTTTGAACCTGGCTGACCTTTCAAAACAGTCACTACAGCCATTGCTGAGGACAACGCACAGACAACTGCTGCCAGGATCATGGCCTAACACTGATTGACATGTAATGTATAGTCATCCCCTTTTGGTGGAACTACATACACACAACATATCACATGGACATACCTATAGATACAGACCTATGACACATTTGGAGGATTCACAGTATGCAGACTATTAATCTGCTACTTTACATTAACTGTGTTTGTCACAGCTGGTTGCGTTACCACTGCTTCTGCTTCCTGCTGCTGCTGGCACGGCTTGCTACTGTCACTGCTGACAGCTTAGACTCACAGTGTGTAGTGTGTGTGTTTTTTTTTCTCTCTGTCTCTGTCTGTCTCTCTCCCTCTGTCTGCTTCCAGACAGTGCAATGAGCATATTGCATGTGTGGAGTGTTAGTACAGGATGCTTTTGTAGGTATCTGCATAGGTCCATGTGATGGCCTCTGCACCAATTGTAAGCCAGCATTTGCTAATTGCATGCAGCCAGTTGTGTACTGATTGCAGTTCTCACTGTGATTTCAGGACAGTGCTATAAAAGGGTATGTGAGATAGGCATTGCCCTTTCAGATTGTAAGGGCGGGGACCATGATGGTATGCTGTGGACACTGTTCTGTGAGTGTAAAGGTTAGTATCTCTCTCATGATTCAGGCTGTGTTGTAGATTCACATTTCTCCATTCCTCTCTCCTGTTCCCTGTAGTAAGTGTGTATGCACAATGACACCTACAACTATATATATATATATATATATATATATATATATATATATATATATATATATATATATATATGTAAATATACATACATTTATATATGTACATTAACTGACATTATTACCTACAAGCTACCAACTAGCATGGCTGTTTCTGTTCGCACACTACTATTATGGGAATCCACTAGTTTTGACAGTAATTCTAAATGACATGCTTTGTGTACTACACCTCCTATATTCCCTTTACATTCATCCCTACTATTACATGTTATATTTATTTTAGCACAATGTTCTTGTATAAGAGTCATAGCTTAGTGGTAGGTCATAAAGACTACTGTTTCCAAGGTCCTGGGTTTGGGACTGACAGTGGGATTTTATTTTGCTTTTGAACTGACTACAGGACCTGTCAATCAGAGTGACTAAGGCACTTTTAAGCAGTTGTAACCGGGTTAGCGCTGGTTTGCGCGGAGCTCACGCATGCGCACTGGCGTTTGGCTCTGCGCACACATGTGCACACCCGCTTACAACCGCTTAACAGTGCTTACTCTGGCGCACACCCGCGCTATTTTCTTTGAAAGAAATGAAAATGGGGAGACAGGAAAGTGGTGAAAAAGGGGTCACAAAGAGGGTAAGACAGTAGAGAAACAAGCTTGGGTTTTGCAGGAGGGATGTAGGTAAGACCCATTGCTGCCCATTTCTTCATCAGCAACAGCTGTGCATATGTATGCAATTTGGTGTGACATTTGAAACCTTCCACCCCTGAGAGAGGTGTCAGGACAACAATAATACTTGTTGTACACCCAATTGTAATTGATAGTTTCCATGTCCAGCAGACATGTGTGCGGAATGGGCAGCTATGTATGGGGCATAATTTTTTTGTGGGTACAGAGTGCCCTTTTTTTTTTTTTTCAGGTGAGAGTGGTATGTCAGGTGAAGGAAGTCGGTATAGCTGGGGAGGCAGGTTGGGTAGGTCAACAGACAAGACAAACAAGATGCATACAGGGGCAGTGTATGACACATGTGGGGGGGGTTACACAATTGACAGGGATGGAGGTTTGGATATCCAGAGCCCATGAGCCCACAGATGGCAACAGTGGAACTGATATCCCCACCCATAGGCAGTTGCCACTGTTCCTTCACTGCCCAGGACGGGGCTGTGCTGGGGCCTGTGTAGGTCAGGCAACAGGCATGCCCGTAAGTTGTGCCACCTGTGCCTCAAGCTGGTGTAGGGGCTCGAGAACAGAGTCCCGGATCTCCCTACGCACCACAGTCCGGACGCTACGCAGGGTGAGTGGTGGTTCTCCTCTGGCCACGCTTGCAGTGGGGGGACGAGCCCCATCCCCTGCAGCGCTTCCACCCGCAGGTGGCACAGGGCCACCGGAGGAGGGTCCATACTTGGCACTAGTGCCAGGTGCACTCTCCAGCTGAGGTGGGAGAGGTTGGTCCGCTGGAACCCGCCTTCCCTGTCGTCCTATGTTTTGCATTATGTCATGACAGTTTGGGTTAGTGACATATAATACCATTCACAATTAGTTGTAACATCATGCATTAGTATTCCCATTAACCAAACACCCAGATATTCACACCATTGAACAGCGAGCATAACACATGCATAATTTGAACAGCAATACACAGTCCAACAACATGCAGGGTTGATTGATGGCAACAGGTCATCAGGTTTGGATGTATGAACAGGGCAGATGCATCAACTGACATGCAAATATATATGACCCAACAGGACAAATGTCCAGGGGTGTTAATTGTGATTGCACATACCATTTTCATGTGGAATGGGTTATATGTGGTTATAGGGTGGGGTGAAGAAAATAATATTAACACCTTCGAATACCAATACATATGCTGTGCATTTCTAATAGCTGCATATATATATATATATATATATATATATATATATATATACACACACACTACTGCTCTAACTACAGTTTCCTATATGATAACTACTTCAACTTGGTGATCGGACTGTTACTGCAACATCAATATACATTTTATTGTTCTTCATACACATTCATATCTAGCTTTGTTCAGCTACATCATTCTGCTACATTTGCTTTATATAGCTATAGACAAGTGTGGATGTTTGGTATATCAGACAATCATACTATCTGCATATTGCTGACTGAGAGCAACATATCCAGATTTTGGGATACACATTCCAGATGCAGCAACACTTTGAACAGATTTTGCTGTTTGGTTTTGATTCTCACATGCATTTCATTCTGTACTGACTGCAGTATACTTTATTCAGGGGTTATTACTACTGTATTGCTGGATTCATGACACTTTCTCACACTCTCTCACTTGTTTTCATTTTACTATTCAGGATGGTACTTACTTCTAGGCTTTATTGACATGTTTTACCTGTAGTTATTACAATCCTTTCCAGCAGTCTCACTTCTGTCATGTTTCAGTATTTCAACAGGGATATATTTCACACGTGATTTCATCATCTTCTGCAGCTGTACTTTTCAGCCTGCTGCAGGTTGTGTACTATTTTCTTACAGGTGGGGCATCTTTATTTCAGAATTTATGTCAGACATTTTCATTTTTCTGTTTGGATTACAGACTGCAACACACTTTTCTAATCAAGCAATACTTGCAAACACTCTTACACTGTTACTTGCACATTTTATTACTTAGTGACTACACTGCACTCTTTTGCTAACTGTCATACTTTTATATTTCTTTACAGTTACTGGGAGTGGATTACTGACCTGCCTGGTGGCGCAATCACCAGCCTATCGCCATAGGCTCTGTGGTTCGCAGAACGGACACCTGCAGCTGTAATATAAATGAAGTAATATTGGAATACACATCTCCATAATATCAGCTAGTTTAATTTCTTACATACATAATTAAATGTAACTTAGTAGTGGGGCGTTGGGCATTTGCCGGGCCTCCTGGATCCAAAGGTTCAATTGGTCCTGCTTGCGTCTCTTCAGGTCCGCATGGTGGTGATGGACCTGCTCACCAGTCCTTGGAATCCCTGTGACACTGGTGAGATCATGAGACAACCGGTCCCACGCCTCAGCCCTATATGCTCCCCACAGGACCTGGCCCTGCATGAGTTGGGCCTCATGATTGTGGACTAGGAGCCAGACCATGTACCTGGACTCCTCAATGCCCCACCTCTGTGCTCGAAAGCAACTACCCTCACCTACTCCTGTCATTCTGGCTGCAAGTCAGTTCTACAATCGTTTATGCTGTGTATTCCCACCTATGGGGCTTATATAGTCAGTTTTTCCCGCACATATCTTTGATTGGCCATTTTGGAATTGTATCAACTTCACTAAACCTGCATTGTCATGCTCCAGTTTGTATTCATTCCTATATATTTGCTATTATTGCATTTATAGGTACTGCTGTCACGGCTTAGTGGTTCAGTACCTTGACTATGGTGTATAGTATCCTGGGGTTCGAACCTGGCCACTATTTTTTATGACTGTCTAGACAAGCTGAGGGGTATGTCTGTGTAGAGGCAGTTTTGATACGGCTTGCTCAACGTTGCCCGTCGGTTAGCTCTTTTGCGCGGTGCGTAGCTCCTCACACACAGGGTACACTGGTTTAAGCCTCATTTGGCTATCAGCACGCATATTATGCTCAGCTCAGCTAGGGGCACATAGTTTCAGCGTGTTAAACCACTGCTCACCTACGGGCACTCATTTTGCACCTGTTAAACCACTGCTCACCTACGGGCAGATGCACTCTCCCTGTTAAACTGTAGCTCAGCTATGGGCACATCTGGCATTTTTTATCGTTTTGTTACCTCACATTTCTTCAATATAAATGGGCTATTTCATTACATTTTACATAAAATGTGATTTAATGTGTACATGTTTGCCAGGGACTTGTTTTGTGCTTATTTTGCTAAAAATGAAAATTGGTGTTTTGGGGGCTCGAACCATGAATGCCTGCTCTTCAGCCAACATCTCTACCACTACGCTATTGCTTCTTGGCTTACTTTGCATATTTAGTTCTTATATGCTTTCCCACTGACTGCTAACTGTGGCTGCGCTATGGGCACGCCCGCGCAAACGAGCGCACTCACGGGCAAACATCTTTACAATTTAAAAAAAAATTATGAGATGTTCAATTGTTACATTTTATGTTTGTAGTCTGTAGGGGCATGTGTTGTGTTGTGTTTATTCACATTTCCATGGACTCTGTCGTGGGTGTTTACTTTGGGCACTTTTACTCTTCTGAGGGCGTGTCCGCTTACAGGGCTCGGCCTACGGACACGCCCCCTACTGTCTTACATGGACCGTGTTAGCCTTAGGTGTGATTCAGCATGCTCTCATGAATATGCAGAGCATGCTGACATCACTCCGTTTAACTGCAGCCTCCGTGTAAGAGTTATAACTCTTACACTGAGGCTTCGTGAATCCTGCCCATTATATGTACATTCTTTATGGTGATCGTGATACAGTGGGGTAAGGAAATTAACTTTTTCCCACTGTAGCGTGATTTCAAAGTTGGTATATTTAATTTACAGGGGGTGTGGGGGTGCAAAAATGTAGTAAAAAGTGTGTTTGGCAGTTTGGTGTTGTTATATGTGGAGGGGAATGTTATTTTTATGTGATTTGTAGTGTTAGATGTTCTGATGCACATTTTCAATGTTATGAAATTAGATGTTATGGGTTTTAGATGTTTTGAAGTAGACCTATATATATATATATATATAGATATATATATATATATATATATATACATATATATATTTATATAGATATAGATATACATATATATATTTATATATATATATATATATATATATATATATATATATATATATATATGTGTGTGTGTGTGTGTGTGTGTGTGTATATGGGTGTGTGTGTGGGTAGTCAACATAGCAGCTATATTTCCTGGGTATGAGGCCAATCTCTGGATAAATGTGACTTACCCTGTTGTTGTTGATGATAGTTTCACTGATCTGGCCTGGCAGTGTATTGTGTTTTGCTGAAATCCATGTGAAGTGGTCACTACTGTAATTTATACATGCATTTGTGGGGGATGCTGCTGTGTATTAAGAGTAACAAGTGACCCATAATTTCTTTCACTTTCAAAATACGTAAACACAATGGCAAACTATTTCTGATGGTCTGTGCAGAATGTTTATAAAAGCAACTGATCACTGGCATAGTTACATAGTGAGTATCATCACCAGGTCACAGCTTGTATTTATCTTGTTGAACCCTTGGCTGTGTTTCCTTCTATGTGAACTCTGCACGTCTTCCCTGTCTCTGAGTGGGCTTCATCTGGGTGATCTGGTTTTCCTTTATCACCCCAAGTCCTGCCATATCTGAATTGGCGTACCTCCAATTTATCTGTGGTAATTGTGTAGCATGGCACTGTGGTGCAGGAAGTGATATTGCCTCTTCACAGCTAAACAGTTTTCTTGTTCATCTCTTGGATGGTATGCCTTCTGTGTGGAGTCTGAATGTCTTCCCAATGTTTATGTATGTTTTCTCCAGGTATTCTGGTTTCCTCCCACATCCCAAGCACATGGGGCTGCTGGATTCAGAATGCTATAAATTATCTGCAGGAGTTTGCATGTTATACGTGTGATACAGAGGAAGGGCCTGGCCATCTGCTTCATTTCCCCACTTGCCTAGTAAAGTCATTGGAGCATTTACTGCTTCTGGGGCCACTATAGAAGCCAGGAACACTCAACAGTGTTGGATGGACATTGAGTTGCACACAGAATGTAAGAGTTGCTTGTATGTGGGTTGCTGGGGATGGTGTAGTTTCTGTGTGTATTTGTGTGTGTGAGTAACTTTTGATAGGCCAGGATTGAGAGGAGCATTGTATTTGCTTGTTTGAAAAAAATATCATCACCACATTTTTTGGTAGGCACAGCTTGTCAAGGGTAGAATTAGTACGTGTGTGCATGCGTAAACAATATCACCCATAGTTAATATAATGCACTCTTAACCCATTAGAGTGCATGAAAGAAGAGTGTAGAATAAGACTGAAGAAGAGTAAGTGAAGATGTCTTTCCTTTGTCACAATTTTTGATCAGGCCATCATTTTATCCAACCTATGGGAAAAAAAAGTCCTAAAATTCACCTCAGGGCTCCTCTAACCCTGAGTTCTTGGCTGTGGCTTCTTTTGTGCAGTCTGCATGCTTTCCCTATAGCTATGTGGGCTTATCCATGTGCTCTAGTTTCTGCAATATCTCAAATATATGACATAAGTGCATCTCATTCCTCCGCTTTGCATTGTAGGTAAGCATCTAGCATGTCCATTTGTGCATCTTGTGTTATAGCTACCTGGCTTGTCAGAGGCAGTGGCAGTACATGTGAGTGAGCCAGGGTGAATAAAATCAGTGCATCTTGTGATAGACCTAGTGTGTATGTCACTGGAAAAAAAATCACACATTTTTATTTGTGAACACACATTATTTCTGGGCATATATACAAATTTTTTTGTAGCAGTAACAAAAAAAAAAAAAAAGCACAGTAAGTCATTATCTCTCAGAAAAAAAGACATATATATCATACAACAGCCTCCACACCCCAGCCTGTATAAAAAAAAAAAAAAAAAAAAAAAAAAAATATATATATATATATATATATATATATATATATATATATATATATATATATATATATATATGATACATTCTTAGTAGTAGTCTCTACCCTAACTCTCACCTCACCTCATTTATTTATTTTATTTATTTATGTATAGTTTGTTAACCGGGAGAGTCTATTGGGCCACAGTGAGCCCTTTTTCAATGGAGGCCTGGGGAAAGAAGCTCCAAGTACATACATAAAAAATATATACATATATTGATGGTAAATAAAACATTAATACAAGAAACTGTTGCAATTACAGTCACTGGGATTCTACACATTTTTACATACAATAGCATAGCTATTGTGCAATTTAAAACAATATAAAGACAACATGACTGAGGGGTTAATTAGATTTTTGAGGAGATGAGAGGTAGAGAGTTATATGGAGAGATTAGAGGAGACAAAGTGGCAGAAGTACAGTAGGGGAAACCTAGTGCTTTTAAGTAGTGAAGTTTGATTGCAAGATGGATGTAGAGGAGGTTTAGGAGGGGTGGGAGCAAGAGCATTCCCAGGTTGAGGAGAGATAAGAGTGGAGTAGGGTCTTGAAGGCAGAAAGATTTTGAGTATTCTGAATATGGGGGGGGGGGGGTTCCATTTTCTTGCAAGACAGAAGGCTAAAAGAGATTGGCCAGTAGTACTTAACAGTTTATGCAGTTCGAGTAGGTTCTGATTATTGCATCTGAAAGAACGGGCAGGAAGGTGCATGGTAAGAATGGAGGAAAGGGAAGGGCAGAGGAAAGGATTGAACATAGGTTTATGGGCACTGGAAAGTTGAATGATAGAGAGATGATTGGAAAGCTCTAACCAATTCAGAGAGTGTACGGAGCTGCAGCGGTGAGTAGAAGATTTGGAGTTTCTAGCAAACTTAAAGATTTTATTGTAGCAGGATGCCAGTTTAGCTGTGACAGTGGTTTGAAGGTTGGTGAGAATAGGTGCTCCATACAGAGGAGAGGGGAGGAGGTACATTGTGTAAAGGGTAAGCTTAGATGAGGAGGTAAGATAGCAGTTATGGCTGTAGAGCATGCCAAGTTTCCGGTGGGTTTTCATGATGTTGGTTTGAAGATGAATGTCAAACTGTAGATGTTCGTCAATAAAGAAGAGAAGCTTGGTGTGGGGGACTATTTCAATAGGGGTCATGCTTTGACTTTTTTTAGAGAAAGAGATTTTATCTATTGTGAAGTTCTTAGATGAGTAAAGATCATAAGTTTGTTTTTTGTTGCATTAAGGGCTAGATGGTTATTTAGCATCCAGCTCTCAGTAATACTAAAGGCTGCCTGAGTTATTTGCATAAGTTTAGGGACAGATTCAGCAGAGCAGATGATAAAGAGTCATCTGCATATTGGATGAGTTTAGCATTAGGGATGCACTGATGGAAGTTGTTAATGAAGATATTGAATAGTAGAAGGCCTAGGATAGACCCTTGTGGAACTCCTGTGTGGGTGTCAAGGAAGGAGGAGGTACAGTTGCTCCAGTTAATAGCCTATTGCCTATTTGAAAGTTAACTAGAGAACCAATTGATAGTTGGGGAAGAGAGGATAAGGTGTGAGAGCTTTGACAATAGTAAGTTGTGGGAAATGGTATCGAAGGCTTTAGATAAGTTTAGGAAAAGAGAGGATACAACATTACCGGAGTCTCGGGCATGGTTGATAATGTCCAGAAAAGATAAGAGGGCTGTGGAGGTACTGTGGTGGAGTCTGAAACTGTGTTGTGTAGGAGACAGGAGGTTATTGTCTAGAAAGAAGAATAGAAGTCATTGGTGGATAAATGTTTCTAGTATTTTAGAGATAGGGGAGAGTATGGCTAGGGGGAGGAAGTTGGGGAAGTTAGTATTGTTGCCTCCTTTGTGCAGGAGGATGATGAATGTTTTTTTCCAGAGGAGGGGTACATAAGATTCTTAGATGGAATGGTTAATAAGAATGCAGATGTGGAGGGCTATGCCATCAGCAGCTAATTTTAGAAAGTTTGATGGTAGGTTATCAGGGGCATTAGTGCAAGGTTTTAGTTTATTGAGAAGTTTTTTAACAGTGTTGACAGGGATAGGTTTGATGGAGAAAGGAGGGGGAGTGGGATTGGTGGCAGAGGGAGAGGGCTTGATGGAGAGAGGGGCAGAAGAAGTTATAGAATTCACAGTGAAAGATGTAAGTTTGCCTATAAAGTCAATAAAGAAGGAGTTAAGGTTGGTGGCTATGTCATGGTCAGGAGCACTAGGGTGAGGACAGGGGTTGTCTTTTTTGCCAGGTTTGAAGAGGGCAGTGATACTACTCCAGAATTTCTTGGGGTTAGTTTTATAATTGTTTTGGAGCTTTGAGTAATAGGATTTGCGATCACAGCCAATATGTTTTTTTACCATGTTGTGCAGTTGTTTATATTGATTCAGAAATTGTGGTGTTTAAAGTATTTGGTGGATTTTTCAGAGTTTATCTCTGGTATGCATAAGTGTTTTGGTATCTTTGGAGAGCCATGGGTCAGATTTGGATTTCACTCTTTTAGTTCTAATAGGGGCAAAACTATTTAATATAGTGATGAATAGAGAGTCAAAGTAATTGACAGCATCATCAAGGGGAAGAGTTTTCATAGAGCTCCAGTTCATTTGTTTTAAGCAGTCAGAGAAGGATTGAGGGTCAAAATTAGTGAGGGTGCAGCTTGTGATGTAATTGTATAGTAAGTGTAGGGGAGATGGGGATTGAATTGCAAATGCAGGTTGGTGGTCACTAAGAGAGTAAGGTATGATGTCACTTGCAGAGATGTTGGGGTGGGAGACTATTATCCAGTCCAGAAAAGTGCCAGAGGAGTTGTCTTCAGTGAGTCAGGGAGGGGAGTTGATTAATTGAGAAAAACCACATAAGTTTAAATTATGAGAGGTAGTTGTAGAGTGTATAGAAGACCAGTTAATGTTAACATCCCCTAGAATTATTGTTTCATTAGAAATGGATGAGAACCAGGAAAGTATGTCTTCTAAAATGGGGGTATTGTTTCCAGGTGGTATGTAAAGAACAGCTATGACTATGTTTTTATGATTATTAATTTTTAGTAGTGCAATAGTTGTCTCAGCTGTGGAGAATTGAGGCATAGGGTTGGTGTAGGGTGTTACTGTCAGAGAGGAGGCAAAGAGAATGGCTACTCCACCACCTTTCTTCTTGGTTCTGTCATTTCTGATAAGTTTGTAGTTAGGAGGGGTTATTTCAGTATCATTTAGATGTGGCTTTAGCCAAGTTTTGGAAATGCCAAGGATGTCAGGGTGATTATGGGAGAGCCAAGCATGGAAGTTGGGAAGTTTGTTACAGAGGCTTTGGGCATTGAGAGTTGCTAAGAGGAGGCACTTGTGGGTTCATAGGTTCATAGGTTCATAGATTAGTACTAAGCTAACTGCCCTTGCGAGCTATTTTAAGCCTAGCCAATTATCCCTTGTGAGACTCAAACCCTGCACCTTGTGTTTGTAAGGCAAACACCGTAACCATTAGGCCACCCTCCCAACCCCTTTTGTTTGATGGGGATGGAGTCGAGTTAATTTTATGGATGGCGGGTGGACCAGAATTGGGTGACTGTTCCCAGAGAAGAGGATAGATATTAGATCAAGAAGTAAGGATAGTAGTTTTTTAGAGGTCATAGAATTTGTGGTTAGGGGAGGAGAGAATGAAGGATGGGGAGTATGCAAGGGGAGTATATAGTAGAGGTGGCAAGAATCTTTCTTTTATATAGGAGACAGTTATTAGACTAGTAGAGGTGAGGAACATTGTAGGCCATATAGAGGGGTGCATTCTTAGGGTGGGTAGAGGTGATGTGAAAGGGTGCAGAGTATGAGAAACTAGGGAGATGGGTAAGTTGTAGTAGGAGGAGAAAGGTAGAAGAGTAAGAAATAAGGTTTTGGGTGTAATGTGCATGGTTGGTGTAAGGATTAATATGAGTTGGGATATTGAGTAGGAAGGAGTTGGTAGTTGTTCAGCTGTAAGTTATAATGCAGAGAATGGGGAGAGGAGAAGGAAGTGGGATAGAGGTGTGATGACCGTGTCCTGGCCCAGCAATCAAGGAGCCTCAATCCTCACCATTAAACACCAGGGAGGTCATCTCCCAGAAGAGGAAAGGATAACTAATACACACAGCAAAGTGCAATTTCCCTTAAATGCACACAGAGATCACAGTCAGTCTGGGGCTGGTTGCTCCCTTGCGCACCAGGTCCCCAATAAGACTCACTACTGGCACAGCTATAGGGTCCAGATCTCAGCCTAGCTGGGCAAGCTAAAACCTCCATTACATTCTCTGCCACACCAGTGCTTCATGTCCCTGCCAAGTAGCTGACACACCACACATACACTTTGAGAAGAGGTTATACAACCACACAGACCCTCCTGGGAAAAGGCTGACACAGGTTCTCCAGCTGTGCCCCTATTACCCAGACCATACGGTAGTAATTCCTGCCACCACCCAGCTAATAATATCAGCTACTAAAAGGCCCTTAAAAGGGTGTCCAATTATTGCTGTGCAATATTTTTATCCAATTGGTAATATGACTATACAGTCTAAGGCTTATTAGAGTGGCCTATTACGATAACCTCTATAAATATGCAATGCACTCTAGAGCTTATCTCTACACAAATCAGCCACAGGTAAAGGTTTTTAAAATATTTAATAATAAATAATTAAAACACAATACAACACTACTAAACCACAGAGATATCTAAGAGTTCAGAGATCACAGAGAAACTTAAAATAATACAGTAGGACAGGTCTGATGCCAAAGAAAAACAATCTAACTTTCTAATCTTTAGCTAATCTTAAGAGAAAACACAGTGCTATAATCTTACTTACATACATAAAACATAAGCAGTGCTGGGTTAGATGTCCAAGATCAAAATGCCTACAGTCTCTCACTGAACAATAGTTTTTAAACACTAACCAACAGCTCTGCTGAGGCCCTCCCAAATTATATCATTTTGACATAGGTTTTCTCAGACCACAAACTGAATTATTTAGCAAGCTAACACCTGCTCAGGAAACTACAACAATACAAGGCATTTCACATATACACTCTAGCAGAAACCAGAGCAATAAAGTACCTTCCACATGTAAATTCTGGCCCTTAACTTTAGCCTTAAAACAATGAGCATGAAACCTTCATCCAGACCTACTGGAGCCGACTTGCAAACATCAAAGAGATTCATAAGACCTTTTCAGCTTCCAAAGACACATTTGAAATGCTTGGCTTGGTTTTTCTTGCAGCAGATGGCAATGTTGCAACAATCATGAAGTTCACATTTTACAGTGTTTTGTTTCATTTAAAAACACAAGCCTGTATTTTACATTTATTTATATAATTGATAGAATTATGCATCAAATTCTGTTTGACTAGGCTGGCAGCTTTTGTCCATCTTCCTCCAATCTTCACATCTCTTCTGCCCAGGGAACTCAAGCAAGTTTTTCAAGTGTCCCTTCAGAAACATAGCTAGAGAGTGTCAGGTCTATCTGGGTGTACTTCACCCCGTTCCCTGTCTTGAGAGCCCATCTGCATTGGCATTGCTACCCCCACTGCGGTGCTGTACTGACATATCATATGCTAGCCACCCCAGGCTCCATCTTAGCAACTTGGCATTTTGCTGACTGGCTCTATTTAACCATGATAGAGGGTTGTGATCTGTCATCACAGTGAATTTTCTTCCATACAGATAAGGCTGACATTTTTGTAGTGCCCACACTATGGCTAGACATTTCTTTTCTACCGCTGCATAGCATTCCTCCCTGGGTTGGAGCCTATGAATGAGATAAACCACTGGGTGCTCTTCCCCCACCCCATAGTTTGAAGCATCCACCTGCACAATAAATGTTTTGCTAAAGTTTGGACTGGCTAACACAGGGGGTACTCCTGAAGCTTCCTTAAGCTTCTGAAATGCCTGCTCACATGCTGGGGTCCACACTACCTTATCTGGCCTGCTCTTTCTTGTCAGGTCTGTGAGGGGAGCAGCTATGGTACTATAACTGGGGACAAACTTTCTGTAGTACCCTGCTGTCCCTAAAAATGCCTTCACCTGCTTTTTGGTAAGAGGTGCAAGCCATGCCTGAATGGCTTCCACTTTGGCAGGCCCTGGCCTTCTCTTACCACTCCCCACTCTATGTCTGAGGTAGGAGACCTCTGCCATACCCACCTGACATTTGCTCGGCTTAATGGTCAGCCCTGCCCTCTGTAGTCTGCCCAGCACCTTCCTGACATGCTGAAGGTGCTGTTGTCAGGAATGGCTGTAGATAGCAATATCACCCATGTAGGCAAGGGCAAACCCTCCTGCTCCTGCTAAGATATGATCTACCAGCCTATGGAAAGTCGCTGGGGCATTCTTCATCCCAAAGGGCATCTTTGTGAACTCATACAAGCCAAAAGGAGCCACAAAGGCTGACTTCTCTCTAGCACTGGGAGTCAAAGGCACCTGCCAGTAACCCTTGGTAAGAGCAATGGTTGTAGGATACTTAGCCAAACCCAGCTGCTCTAGGGCCTCATCTGTCCTAGGCATGGGGTAAGCATCTGCTTCTGTGTGACTATTTAATTTCCTGTAATCCACACAGAACATGTTGCTGCCATCCTTCTTTGGCACCAACACCACTGGTGAGGCCCAGGGACTGTTGGACTCTTGAATCACCCCTTGTTCCAACATCTCCTGTACCTCCTCCCTCAGAGTCTGTTTGACTCTCTCAGGCACCCTATAAGGGGGCCTGCCTGATAGGCCTTTGGGGTCCTGTATCCACCTGGTGCTGCTCCAGGTGGGCGCTTCCTGGTTTCTCGGTGAACATGCCCCCAAACTCCTGCAACACTGCTCGGATTTCTTGAATCTGGGTAGGAGATAGCTGTTGGGACATTGCTACCCCTTCCACTGAGGTGTTAGCCCGAGTCTCACTGAGGAGATCAGTCACAAGATCTCTCTCAGACTCCTCCTGCAATCCACTGCAAATGCTCAGCACAAGGGTCTCCCTATAATGGTAAGGTTTCATCATGTTAACATGGTACAGTTTGTGCCCCTGCCTGTAGTTAACATCACTTACCTTTCTTACCACCTTGTAGAGTCCCTCCCAAGCTGCTTGCAACTTATTGTGTCTGACAGGAATGAGAACCATCACCTGCTGCCCTACAGCATACTCTCTAGCTCGAGCATTCCTGTCATACCACATCATTTTCTGTTGTTGGGCTTCTGCCAGGTTCTCCTGGGCCAGGTCCAGTAGTTCCCTGAGCCTTGTCCTGAGGTTCAGGACATATGCCACAACAGACTCCTTGTGAGACTCACACTCACCTTCCCACGCATCTCAAATTAAATCTAGAGGTCCCCTCACCCTATGCCCATACAGCAACTCAAAGGGTGAAAAACCTGTGGATTCCTGGGGAACCTCTCTGTAAGCAAACAACAGATGGGGCAAATATTTGTCCCACTCCCTCTTAAACCGATCTGCAAACGCCCGTAGCATGGACTTGATTGTAGAGTTTAACCTCTCAACAAGACCATTAGTTTGGGGAAGGTAGGGGGTGGTCTTCATGTGCTTCACCCCACAGGACTACCACAGACAAGCTAGCAGGTCTGAGATAAAATTGGCACCTCTGTCAGACAGTATTTCCTTTGGGAAACCTTCCCTGCAGAAAATCTCTAGCAAAGCATTTGCCACCTTCTTGGCCTCAATGGAGGACAAAGCCACTGTCTCAGGGTATTGTGTAACATAATCTACAATCACTAGGATATACTTTTTCCCTGTGGAACTTGGGGTTCTCAGAGGACCCACAATATCCATAACTACCCTCTGAAATGGCTCCTCAATCACAGGCAAAGGCATCAAAGGAGCTCTCACCTTGTTTCCTGCCTTGCCTACCTTTTGGCACTGCTCACAGGTCCTGCAGTACCCTGTTACATCTCCTGAAATTCCAGGCCAATAGAAGTTTTGCATATTTCACCTCTTTGTATGTTTTATGCCCATATGACCTGTAAAGGGGATATCATGGGCTGTGGCTAGAAGTGCCAGATGGTAAGTTCTAGGCACTACCAACTGCTGTACTCTCTCACCTTCTAGCCCTCCCTCAGGGTCCACTCTCTGTATAGTAACCCTTTGTCCCAGTATACAGATTCCCCCTTCCCTTGAGAATCAGGTGCTTCCCTAGCTACCTGCCTCAGGCCTTGCAATGTAGGGTCTGAGAGCTGCGCCTGTCTCAAGTCTCTCCTTGTAACTCTTCCCAGCTCCCCTTCCACAGGAAGTCTGGCATCCTCTGACAGCGGTGCCTCACTGTCAGCCTCGGTACTACTATTCAGCTCTACCTTTGCAGTTACCCTGTCCAAGGGAACATCAGTACCCACAAGCAGCTGTGGCTGACATTCAGTCTCACTGCTACAGCATAGCTCACTCCCTGAAGTAACCACCTCAGCAGCCCTGGCTGCAAGTATGCAGTCTGTCTGGGTTTCCCCCAGGCTACCAGACCCACATGCTTGTCTCCTAGCCTCACTGCATGTAACTGCATAAGTACATAGTACTGCCTCATCCAAATCCTTCCCTCTCAGGACATCTGCAGGATGGTAGTTCCTTACCCCTGTTGTCTCAAGGCAACCCACTGTTGGCATTTTGTCTTTCCCACTTACTGGCTCCCTCACCTTTGGTTCCCCACCTTGCCTCTGTGGACATCTGTATGCCACATGGCTCCACTGGTAGCATTCAAAACATTTAACACTAGCTCCTGGACATGTGCCTGGACTAGCTGCTTCCCCTGCTACTGACATATTCTGTTTAGGCAGTCTGTGCTGCCCACCATGGGTTCCTTTAGTCCCATGAGCAGGACTTGGAGTCCCTTTCCTGTGCAGGGCTGCCCTGCTTGCTAGGTGTAGGTCTCCCTTCTTCCCCAACTCCACTGAAGTAGCACACTGTCTATCAGCTAACTAGATCCTCATGTCTTCAGGCAAAATGCTAAGGGGTTGTTCCCTTACCAAAATGTCTGCCAGCCCTTCAAATGTGGTGACCTGACATCCACTCACCCAGCTGTGAAAATAAATGCTCAGTTCAGCAACATATTCACATACATTTTCATCTTACTTACGTCTATGCTGATGAAACCTTTTCCTATACATTTCAGGTGTTAGCTTAAAACATTCCAACAAGTGTCTTTTTACAGAAGTATAATCAAAACAGTCAGTGTCATGCATTTTTGCTAAAGAAGTTACAGCTTTACCATGGAGTAAGGGGATCAGGAACCATACCCAGAGCCATTGGTCAATTTCATACTGTTTACATAACCGCTCAAACATATGAATGAAGCTATCAAAATTATTCCCCTCTTTAAACTGTGGAAGAAATTTACTGACCTTTTGTGCTTCTGGGGTCCGGTTACTCTGTTCCCCATTACCTCCATGACTCTGGTGAAAAGTCAACATTTCCCTCTCATGCCTCCTCTGCCATTCATTTTCCTCAGCTTGTATACTCTTCATTTTCTCAGCTGCTTCTAGTTCCATACGCCAGGCCTCCAACTCAAGTCTCTTTAGCACCAGCTGGATTTTTAAGTCCACTGCAGAAAGTTTGAGCTGTCCATTCTCTGAAGATATTGTATCTCCACTGTCAGTCTGATTGTCCTCCAAGCTGCTGTTTTCTGATGCAGCTGTAACCAATGCTGCAATCAGGTCTGCCTTAGTCAGGTTTCCATGCACCAGTCCCCTAGCCTGGCACATCTCTGCCAGCTGGCTCCTTGTCAGCTTTCCATACTCCTCTGCTGACATGCTGCCTGCTCACCCTGACTAACACTAAGCTAACAAAAGAATTAAAACAATTGTGATCTGAACTCTGAGTATACACTGCGTGGCTGTTTTAGAGTGCAAAACACTTTTAGAGTTCACTGTACATAAGGTACAGGAATTCGGTCTACCCACACCACTACAAGCCAATAAGTGTTTGCCAACTAATCAATATGTGATGTGGATCCCACCACAGCAAACCAATATGTGATAGGATATCCCAACCACTGCCACCAATATGTGATAGGATATCCCAACCACTGCCACCAATATGTGATGACCATGTCCTGGCCCAGAAATCAAGAAGCCTCAATCCTCACCACTAAAACCAGGGAGGTTGTCTCCTAGAAGAGGAAAGGATAACTAATACATACAGTAAAGTACAATTTCCCTTAAGTGCACACAGAGATCTCCGTCAGTCTGGGGCTGGTTGATCCCTTTCTCATCACGTCCCCAATAAGACTCCCCACTGGTGCAGCTATACGGCCCAGATCTCAGCCTAGCTGGGCAGGCTAAAACCTCCAGTGCTCTCTCTGTCCAGCCAGTGCTTCATGTCCCTGCCAAGTAGCTGACACACACTTTGAGAAAAGGTTATACAACCACACAGACCCTCTTGGGAAAAGGCTGGCACAGGTTCTCCAGCTGTGCCCCTATTACCCAGACCATATGGTAGTAATTCCTGCCACCACCCAGCTAATAATATCAGCTACTAAAAGGCCCTTAAAAGGTGTCCAATTATTGCTGTGCAATATTATTATCCAACTGGTAATGTGACTATACAGTCTAAGGCTTATTATAGTGGCCTATTATGATAACCTTTATAAATATGCAATGTACTCTAGAGCTTATCTCTACACAAACCAGCCACAGGTAAAGGTTTTTAAAATATGTAATACTAAATAATTAAAACACAAGACAATATTACTACACCACAAAGATATCTAAGAGTTTAGAGATCACAAAGAAACTTAAAATAATACAGTAGGACAGGTCTGATGTCATGTCAAAGAAAAACAATCTAACTTTCTAATCTTTAGCTAATCTTAAGAGAGAAAACAGTGATATAATCTTACTTACATACATATAGCATAAGCAGTGCTGGGTTAGATGTCCAAGATCAAAATGCCTACAGTCTCTCACTGAACAATAGTTTTTAAACACTAACCAACAGCTCTGCTGAGGCCCTCCCAAATTACGTCATTTTAACACTTAGGTTTTCTCAGGCCACAAACTGTATTATTTAGCAAGCTAACACCTGCTCAGGGAACTACAACAGTACAAGGCATTTCACATATACACTCTAGCAGAAACCAGAGCAATAAAGCACCTTCCACATGTAAACTCTGGCCCTTAACTTTAACCTTAAAACAATGGGCATGAAACCTTCATCCAGACCCACTGGAGCCGACTTGAAAACATCAAAGAGATTCATAAGATCTTTTCAGCTTCCAAAAACACATTTGAAATGCTTGGCTAGGTTTTCCTTACAGCAGATGGCAAGGTTGCAACAATCTTGAAGTTCACATTTTACAGTGGTTTCTGTCATTTAAAAATCCAGGCCTGTATTTTACATTTATTTATACAATTGATAGAATTATGTATCAAATTCTATTTGACTAGGCTGGCAGCCTTCGCCCATCATCCTCCAATCTTCACAAGAGGTAATAAGGAAGACTGTGGAATGGAGTAATTAATAAGAGGGAGGAGAGACAGAAGTTGAGGGGGATGGTCTGTAGTGTGATAGTCAGGGATGAGGAGTGGGTGTGATTATGTGACTATAAAGCTAGAGGTAGTGGGGCAGGTGGGAAATGGGGTCAAGGTAGGGGAGCGGAGTGAGCCTGGAGTGCAGTGGAGGGCAAATGGAGTGGGGCAGGTCCCCTTTCGCAGAGCAATTTCTGCAAAAACAATCAGTGCACTGAAGGTGAGTGAAGGAAAGGTTAGAATAGGTTTTGTTTTATATTTTAAAACCAAAAGTTTGAAAGAAAGGTAACAGTGGTAGAGGGGGGAGGTAACAGCAGCAGTCCTGAATAAAAAGAGAAAGAAAAGAAATTGGCGGAGGACTGAGGTACTGATAGATGAAGGTGCAAGAGCAGGAGCACAGGGGGAAAGGGGTAGGCAAGAAGAGAAAAAGAAACAGGAGAGAGTAGCATCAGGGGAGGTAGCATGGGTATGGAGTACAGTACAGATGGAGAGGTCTTAGATGAGAGGAGAGTGCGGCAAGACTTTGTCAGAGGGAGTCAGGGGGATAACAAGACTTTAGCAGAAGGATTACAGGAACGGGGTAAAAACAGACTTGGGTGTAGCAGTAGAGATAGCAGAGGGAGGAAGGGTGGGGAAAGAAGGATTACCTGGGCACAGTGGTGTGTTGTATTACAGCCTTATCTGGATGAAAGGCAGTTGGAGCACAAATACAGTCTATATGGTGAACATACTTTAAAATACTAAGGGCCTACAGAGACGCCGGTCCAACAAAAAGTAGGGAGATGGTCCTCTGGAGAAATCCAACGTGGCAGTTGTGAACTAGCTGGCTCAGGAGTAGGTGATAGCCCTAAGAAATAAGGAGGAGAGTTGAATTAACCATACAGTGTAGACAGGTAGGAGTAAAAACTTGAGGGGTAGGAGAAAGGGAAGGGGAGAGACATATGCCTATAAGACAGGCTAGCAAGTAGTGTAAGCACTGTGTGAAGACAGAAGGAAATACAGCAGATAGAACAGCATAGGTAACACAATTTAACAGAGCAGAATACAAATCTTATTTTTTTCAAACCATAAAAATCATCTAAAACATACCCTGCTCAAAGGTATACATAGAATATCAAAGTAGGTTATATGGGGGGGGGGGGTGTTGTCATTGTTTCTTTATCTTTTACTTACAAACCTCAGATGTGTACATATAAAGTTATTATAGCTTACCAAGGGACTGTGTACTGTTTACTAGCAATACATTACTGTGATTCTTGTTTTTTATTCCACTTTATTGACTGTCATACATCAGAAACATATACTGTCATAATTTTTTTCACATTCATGACAGTCCAATATCAGACATATACAGTGGGTTATGTTTTGGGGGTAGTGGTAAAGAAATATGATGTTCACATATGGCTAACAAGAGAATGAAATATGTTCTTTCATTTTTGTCGCAATCTGATTTCACAATGGTGCACAGAAAGTGGTTGCCTTTTGGAAGTAAGAGTGAAGATGCATGCTGCATGTATGTTTGCCAGAAAACACTTGATATATCTATACCTATCTATCTGTCTGGTAATCTATCTATCTATCTATCTATCTATCTATCTATCTATCTATCTGTCTATCTATCTATCTATCTATCTATCTGTTTATCCTCAAAGGTTAAACAAACTCAATGTGAAAATAAATAAGTGGGAGTATGTGGACATATTTTTGCCTTTATCTCAAATGGATATGGAGATGGTGACTTTCTTTTTTGGGGCTAAGGCTACGGAGGCAAGAAGTATTCCCAGCTATAGATACAGCAGCCCCATGTGTTTGGGATGGAGGCAGAAACAAGAATACCTGGAGAAAACATATACAAATACTGGGAGGACGTTCAGACTCTATACAGAAGGCATGCAAGCAGTTGTCTTCTCACTTTATTGCTAACTGCTGTTTTGTCAGATGTAAATTTTCTTCCTTGAAAGAAAAAATATATGGTTGAATTTCTTTCCTTGCTCGAGTATTTTGTCCAATCAATCATTGGATCAAAAAGTTGGGAAAATGCTCTAAAATACACCTCAGAGCTTCTAGAACACCTTTGGCTTCTGAGGCTTTAGTGGCCCCAGACTGCTATCTTAATTTATTTATTCCACAGCTATTACAGTACACTCTTGGTCAGTTAAAATGTGTTAAAAGGATGCTGTACAAAGCAAAGTTGAAGAGTGGTACTGAATTTCCTTCCACAGTCATGAATTTTCTTCAGGCTATTATTGGATGAAAACATTGGGAAAAACTCTAAAACAGACCTCAGAACATATGGAACTCCCATTGGTTTCTGGGTGCCTAGCAGCCCTCAGACCTTTAACTTTATTCAGTTATTTCCTCCACAGTTATTAAAGTGCAGTCTAACACAGTTAGAGAGCTTTGAAATAATATAGGAAATAAAGCTAAAGCTAAAAACAAAATGTGAGAAAAGGTAGGAAAAAGTAATCTGCATAATGTAGAGAGGTTGTGATTGAAGGACTGGGGGGCTGTGGGGTTATATATGTGTCGGAGGTAAGAGTGGGAAGTGAGATGGTAACATGGTTCCCTTTGCCTAGGGTTTCATTTCATGTAAGGCCAGCCTATTAATACAGCTTCTCTCCCTTACATTTGGTCTCACACTGTTGGTGTCTTAAGGCAAAATCAAACTATATTAAATAGCAAGTTCCTCATATGCATGTACTGTTTGGTAAAGACAGTAGAACTGGCCCTGTGTTTGCCCTTTCTCTTGAGTTACAACCACTAATCTTTCTCTAGTTACATTATGGCAACCTGTAGACTTGGGTTCAAAACCACTTATATTATGTTCCCTCTTCTGAGGCATATTATATTCATTTTCTTGTATCAGCTTTCTGATGTAACTTTTCACATCATTTTTTGCACGCATACATTAATACATGCATACAATGAAATAATGTTGCAGTAGTTAAACATGGTTAATTATTAAACACAATATTAATCTTCACATAAAAATAAAAAAATACATACATACATACATATATATTATACAAAAGTCCCTACAACTGAGCAACCCAATCTACAAACATAAAATAAATAGACACATTTTGTTAGTTTTTTTTTGTGTTCTTCACTTACTTTCCTTGAATTTATTTTCTGCAGCTTTATTTAGATCCATAAATGACCATTTGCCAAAACTGTTACCTGATTTATGCAATTATTTCTAAAACTTGTTTGAGTTCTTGACAGTTAAGCAATATGAAGAATGGTTTAGGTTTATTATTTTCAGTTACTTTTCAAAACTCCCCTGAGTCGCTGAAACATAAATATGGTGCTGCGTTATTTTCCTTACTCATTCGAAACCTAGACATGACATGTGTTGTAACATTATTAACAGTAGCTATCAAATTATGAAAAAAAAGACCAGGTTTACTGGAAAGATAACTTCACTGGTTGGAAAATGTGTACTTTCTTACCAAGGGGAAGTGAATTACTGATGTCAACAATGTGGATTAACCACAGAGATTATCAAGTATGAAAAGGTAGAAAGAGTGTATTATCACATGCTTGAAGTAAGCTGACACAAAGTTTCCTTTCATTTAAAATTAGATTGATATACCTAGACAATCTGTAGCAATTAGAATCTCTTTGCATTACCACTGGGTATTAGGGATGCACTTGTATTTCTTGGTGTGATCCGTATCCTTGTGCTAATTTATTTACAAAATATTTACAGTTAGAAAAGTTAACAATGTTCTACTATCACTTCAGGGAAGACCCACGGAGTTTCTTGATTAAATAGCATGCCCAGTAATGGTATTAATATACAAACAAGCTATGTTGTTTGAATATATATTCTAGTTAATCTTTAGAAGTTATAAGCACACTTGTGCAAGAATTCAGAGCTGCTTCTAAGTTTGAAATACACAAAATAAATTAGAAAAACAGTGAAAGATCACTCATGCTGTACTCACCAGAATAATACTGACCTTTAGAGATGAGGAGTGCACTTACAACATCTAGTAGTTCTGTCCCATAATGCAGTACCATATATATTTATTTTCTTGTGGCATTTTTGTGACCCTTTAGGGATCATATTTGGTTAGCATTGTTCCTATACTGGCAATTGAATTTGGGTTATGCAGCTTTAAATTTAATGTATTTAAGGGGAAGATGTGTTTGTCATTTTACTACACTGATGATGCCAGGAGGCGAAATCAGTCTGTTTTTCTGCCTGTTAAAACCATCCTGTGAATATGGAATTGTGTATTAAGATGGTGTATTAAGAGTATAAAGCTGTACTATCCGCGGTGGTGCAGCGGTAGCATTGTTGCCTCACAGCAAGAGGTTCTCCCGTTCGATTCTCGGCTGGAGTGCAGGGAGTGCCTTCTGTGTAGAGTGTGCATGTCCTCCCTGTGGTTGGGTGGGCGTTCGAAACACATGTGTAAATGGGTGTGCCTTCACTGAAGGTTGAATGTCGAGCTGGTACCTCCACATTCGTGAAAATCTACTGCTAATCATTAGCGGACTGGAGTTCTGCTGTGGCGGCCCCTAACCAGGAAAAGCTGAAAGACAACAACATTAAGAGTATAAAGCTATTTAGCTTTTAAACATTTTGTCTTCTCTCATTTTTATTGCTGCTGCCTGGATATTTACTTCGAAGTCTTTAATACTTGGAGTGATGGACTGTGGTGTGTGTTTTCTATGTTATTTGGTTCAGTCTGTGCACTGAGCATGGCTGTGTGCACCTGGCAGAGATATATATATATATATATATATATATATATATATATATATATATATATATATATATATATATATATATTTATTTATTATAAATGCATGGAGAGCAAAAACAGTCAGACAAGCCAAACACCTCATTTAAAAAAATGTTCTGCATACTAACAGCTTTGTAATCACTGTTAAAAATCTATCAGGTAGATTAATTAATTTTTTTAAAATGTGCTTTTGTTTTCCCCTGAGTCTGTTTCCAAAATATCTAGAGAAAAAGTAAAAAAAAATGTTTGGTACATAGAAATTTGGGTCTATATCACCATATCGAAAAGTAAAATATCGAACGCTCACAATAGCGAAAGTGCCGAAATGTCGAGGGTCCGTTTTTGAAATCGCTGTACAGTGAAGATTGGGATATTTGCCCTTTCCTCACTGTAGTGCGATCTCGGAGTTGGAATATATATTTAGCGGGGGGTGTGCGGGGCCCCCCACAATAACGAGTTCGAATTTCGGCATTTTCGCTCTTGTGAGCATTCGACATTTTGCATCTTTAATACGGTGATATAGACACAGAAATGTTATGCCCTTATCATCATTTTTGATGTGGAACTTGGTGACGAAGCCTACTGCGATAATATAAGAATACTGCAGGTAATTCTGAAAAATTATTGCTTAACTATAAAATCAAAAAATGTGCAAACTGATGTTCATTTGAGGAATACTTCTTTATTACAATTCCACTACTCTGGTACCCTAGGTTATGCCTTTATGGGAGATAAATATAGGCTGAGTTAAACTAAGACTTTTTGCACAAGTCTCCTTCAATTATCAAATCACACGGCATAAATATAATCATAATATGTAGCACGTTGTACAAATATTTATGGTATATTATAATATACTTTAAAGAAACGTGCCCAGTTTCAATCTTTGTTTAAGTAATTTGGTAACATACATCAAACCTTAATAAAGAAAACACTTCAACATACATAAAGTCTTCTTTCTGTTCACATCAGTTTTAACATTTATACCTAGCAAGTATACTTTATTTTGATTCAAGACTGCAAAACTGAATCCCTGAAATACTCCTTAATAGCCATTTTCTAAATGCATTTTTATAGTACTTATCATTTTTTGAGCATCTTGAATTTTTTTTTGTATCCTATGTTTAATTTGGCCTTTTAGTCTCACCTATATAATATTTATTACAAGAACATTTAATTATTTATATAATATGTTCTGAATTTTGAAATGACTTTCAATAGTGTAAGCTTCATAACCATTTCTTAAACTTGTTCCCAGCCAAATACACCAAGATAAACTACAAGTTCCACAAGGAACACTTCATTACTTTTAACATTACTTGTCTGCTTTCCCTCATAACAAAGTAACTTTTTGCAAGCACATCTGAAGAATGTATGTTTCATTTGTATGAGATGCTAGGACTTTATAAAATATATATGCCAATACAGAGTTTGTTAATAGGCAGACAAGACTTACAGTATTCATGAATAAACAATGAAACAATAAATGTTCTCAAAGGGGATTTACTGTAGCACATGGAATTTGCCCTTGAACAAAACAAAAGTAGATTTGTGGGCATATGCAAACCCAGACACACACCAGTGTATGACTTCAGTTATTTATTGATTTATTTGTATTTAGAGAATGGGCAAACTGTACATCAGCACCCTGATTGGAGAATGAATGTTCTCCAACAGGGTATTAATGTACAAGTAACACCCACTGAAAGACAAGTCTGCTGCTTCATGCCATGAAGCTCGGACTGCAAAAAAAACTAATGGCTGCCATTACCTTACAGTCATAAGCAGTGCGTTTGCTATTTATCGAGTGTAAAAAAATAAATAGAATAAAAGTGTATGTGTAAGAATGTGTTTATGTTTCTGTCTGAATGTGTGAGTGAATATGTTTATGAAGGCAGAAGAAACTGTGTGTGTGATAGATCGAGAGAGAGAGTGAATGTGATCTTGTGTGAGTGAATGCGTGTACGAAAGCTGTGGAGACTGTGAGTATGAGAGAGACCCAATAAGTAAAACACAACAATTTTACAGAAAGCCCATTCTATAAGCATAATAATGACCTCCAGGGTATGAGTTAATTAAGCAATAACCCACACCTGGGTGTGGGTAATGCTGGATTTACCCACGGTTGGTGTGGTTTGGTCATGAGGGCGAAGCCCAAGTGGCCAAACACAGACAACTGTGGGTAAATCCAGCATTACCTACACCCAGAATGGGTTATTGCTATTATACAATGATATTATTTAAAAAAAAATACTTACTTTTCTTAAATAATGACACACACAGTTCTGATGTACTGCGTAATCATACACATGCGCAGTACATTAGAACTGCCCCTCTGCAGCTGTCCAGTATTCTGCGGCAGTTCTAATGTACTGCGCATGTGTATGATTACGCAGTATATCAGAACTGTGTGTGGAAGCAACGGGGAAAGAAAGATCTCCGTTGCTTTTAAAAACATGTCTTGCTATGTTAAAAGAGTTTAACATAGTGAGACAGCTTTAAAAAAAGCAATGGAGATTTTCCTTTCTCTGTTGCTTTTTTTAAAGCTGCCTCACTATGTTAAACGAGTTTAACATAGCGAGACAGCTTTAAAAAAAGCAACAGAGAAAAGAAGATCTATGTTGCTTTTTTTTTTTTAAGATATCTCGCTATGTTAAACTCGTTTAACATAGCGAGATAACAGCAACGGAGCTCTTCCATTCTCCATTACTGTCCAAAAAAAAAAAGACTTATACTAATGGAAAAAGTCCGGGCGACCGGACCTTTTTCCATTAGTATAAGTCTGATTTACAACATGCATGCTGACCAATCAGCGTGCACATTTTGGAATATTAATGGGGGTTGTTGTATAATATGTTATTAATGCCCTTCAAGGAGATTAGAAGCCCAACACCCCTGACATTATTGCTTACTTGTTTACCAGGTTAGTGCACTAATCAATGTTTACCAATTTCAGGCTCAGCCCACGTGAAACATAAAACATCTCACAAGCAAAATTACAAACATGTAAGCAATAACAGACTAGTTACATAAAAAGGCATATATACATTCTAGTGAACAAATACACTATAATGTAGAATATATAGATTAATTTCTAAAGTGGGTCGACGTTCAGTATATTTGAGGCAGGAAAAACACTTGGGAAGAAGACAGGGATAGTATATTGGGTGATATGTCCTGTGTTAAAGCAGGAACATTTAGCCTGGATGAATGTGATTTTTGAGTTGCATTCTGAATTTGTAGAAAGTATCAATTTCCTTTAGATTGAAGGGGAGACCTTGCCAAAGAGTAGGCACATGAGGGAAAGTGCACATGCAGTACTGTTGAGTTTGGTTCTAGGGATAATGACAGCTGGCATGGCTTGTGAATAGTGTTTCAGGTTACAGGAGGAGTTTTTTTCTTGAAATCTAGCAGCAAGAAGAGTAAATGTGTGGGGCTGGACTAGTTTGTAGAGCTGGGATCCTAACAGCAGGTCACATGGATAACTTGCTGTGGATGAGTTCCTATAATTTGGCTTACATTTGTCCTATGGATAAACTTTTTGGATAAGCTCTTGTTTTTTTTTTTTTTTTTTTCTGGTTTACTGAATTATAACATGGATCTTTCTTTAACATTAGGTGAGAACTGGACTTGTTGGATACATTTTATGCTGTAGTTTAATTGTAAACTACTTCTGAATTCCTTAAACTAAGAACTCCTTGTATATCTAATATGAAGCTTGCTTCCATAACTGAACTGGATGATCTTACGTAAAGAGTTTCCAGCTAATTTATCTTTATTTTCACCTTTCTTTTCTATTTTTTAATGTGTATAATGTCTGTCTAATGCTTCATCTCAATTGATTAACTTTACAAATGTAGTTGCATGTGTATAAATCTGACTTTCTAACATATTCTTTCTTTTTTTTTTTTGGAATTGCAATCCTGTGAGGATCACAGGATTTTTGGATTTTTGGTCATTCTTTTCCTTTTTTCTCCATTTTTTCTTTAAGTGCCCACTGAAACAGGGTTATGTTTGTTGTTGCAGTTGTTAGACTTTTCAAATGTATTACTGGTAAGTGTACTGCCATACTGCTATGCCTCAGTATGGTTTGGGCCCTCTGTTATTTCTTACCTGTCTTTGTGCTTCACACACCCAATAGCTGCTTTAGGTAGAACATAGTATCATAGTGATTAGTAGATAAATGACCCTAAAGGGCATTTTTAAGCTTAGCCATACTACCCAAAAGTAATGGAGCAGCTCAGATCACGTAGGGTTTGTTTGTGTAGGGTAGACTTGGACATGGCTGGTCAAAAATGTACAAGCTCTGTCTTCTAATAGAGACATATTTGCCAGACCGGGGTCAATTTATAATGACTCATCTAATGATGCAGGTTGCTCTTGAACAAGTGCAGGGAAAAACTTTGCTTCACTTGAATGGGAAGACTGTTGCAGAGAAGGGTCAGTTTCTGTGGCTCTTACCTGTCTCTCCAATATGTCTTTATGTATGTTGTGGATGAGGTTTAAGTTTCTAGATCAAGTGTTTCTGATGCCATTTGTTTTGTGAATGGGCAGGATTTGCCTATACATTCTTTCTTTGAGTGCAGTTTTCGAACTTTGGACCAAGGTATGCACACTCAAAAAATTACCTTTACCAGGAGCACAAATGCAGTAAGCACCAGACATGCTGATCTGAGTGAAGTATACTGGGCTGGTACTTTGATCCCAAGTCATGAAATGGCTGTTATGTTGATTCATATGAGTTATATACTTTTCCTATTATTTACATTTTTTTTCACATTTTCTTCCATGATGCTGTGCTCTGCTGAATATGTCGATCAATAAAGTGTAATGTGAATAAGTTACTTATTTAAAATGCATCTCACAGTGTATGTATCACTGCCCTCATGTGTATGTTTAGTAAACTATTTATTTAAATCTCTTTTGAAAATATTTACATATACTGCGTATAGCAACTGTTGCAGCAATATATACAAAGTTGTTTAACTTTTAATTGAAACACATTTTTGTTCAGATCATACTGTATATCTGTATAGTTTGCAACAAAACACTAGCATTGGCATATGGTTGTGTCTGAATTTTTTATTTTTGATCTTGTGTTAAGTCACTGATGATTATTGTCATTCTATAATGACAGACATACAGGGTTATGATTGGATTTCCAATCGTAAACATATTATTATGTGTTTGAGACATGAATGCCAAGAAATTCACCTTATTAGTGAAGTTCGAGAGGGCATCCATATTGAGAACACATAGTAACAGTTTAGGCTTGATGAGATCTGATCATAACTCTTTATAGTGCATGGAGTTTTATCTACTCTATGTACAAACTATTACTAAAGAAAAAAATGTAAAGTGTTTTACCAGCTCTGAAAGCCAGTAAAGCACTTGGCAAGTTCTGTTGTACAGACACCACATCAATATAATTGGAGGAAAAAGTCAGGGACAGTTTTTATATACTGTTCTAATGAAGTTATCTACGGGCTGACATCTGTAAAGTTTCATGGACATAATATGAGGCAAGATATTTAAGGACAGTTGAGAGTGAGGGAACACCCCATTGGTTGAGACCCAACTGTAACAGTACTTAGGGGGTGCATAACAATTATTGCATACCGCTGAAATCTCTGTTACAGTTGGGTCTCCCACTACAGAAGTGCTTGACAGGTTTATCTTTGTTGCTATTATAGAGAATAATCATGGCACTCCATGCACTATATCACAGATTCATACTTCTCATTCCACAGATCATGCATGTTGATGCACAACCTATTGTTTTATTAACGAAATGCAACCATGAAGCGACTGCAAGATGAAAACTGAAAAATCCAACAGTGTGTAAAACTTAAGCACACAATTTTATTCAAATCGCTTTTCGTCCAGCTGATAGCCAGACTTCTTCAGACAACATCATAAATTATTACATCCAGCTCCATTTATACTTCATTTGAATCATGTGTTATACAAATTAATTGATGGAGAAACCAATTTAAAGAAACATGTTCCTCAAACACCATTATATTGGGTGACTTCAACTACCCGAATATAGACTGGGAACATTACTCAAGCCCAAACTTTCTAGCCCAAAGGTTCCTGGAGTTCATAAATTCAAATGCCATGGAACAACTAGTCACCCTTCCCACAAGAGGAGAAAATATACTAGATCTCATCATCACAAACATGGGGACAAAATGCTCCACACTGGAAGTATATCCCTCATTGGTGAGATCAGATCATAAACTAATTTCACTGGATATCCACATCCCGCCCCCACCCCAAACAAAAAAGACCACAGTGAAGAACTTCTCTAAAGCAAACTTCACACTACTCAAGACTGGTGTGGTATCCTTCAAGGCCCCCGAGCCAGTGGAAACCACAACCCAAGCTGCGGAAGCCCTTACAAATGCCTTCTATGAACACCACCAGGACTGCATGGATCAGGCAATCCCTAATAAAACCAAGACTCTTTCCACCAAGGGCAAACATCCAGTCTGGTGGAACCCAGCCATAAACAAACTTTACAATAAGAGGAGAAAGCTGTTACATGATAGAGCAAAATCCATAAAAGAGAAGACACCTTTGATCATTATTAGTAAAAAAATACGAGCACTCATAAAATCATCCAAGGCCAACTTTGAGAGAAAAATTGCCCTAGATTCAAAAGACAATCATAAGGCCTTCTTCAGCTATGTTAGAAACCTGGGTGGAAACTCCCAGATATGCTCAGAATTAGTCCAAAATGATACAAAAATCACTGAACCCACAGACATTGCCAACATACTGGCAGACAGGTTCAGTGCAAACTTCACCCCCCTCCCCCCCCCCAAAAGGAGAGATAACTATCCCAGTGGATTGCAGCCTCCCAGACATCTCCAATGCGCAGGTACAGCTGCTCTCTCTAAAGCTAAAAACACAGCATCAATGGGACCGGATGGTGTCCCCAGCTGTGTGCTACATGAACTCAATGAGGAACTAAACCCGCACATAAGGCAGCTGTTTAATCTTAGCCTTACCACAGGATACGTGCCCAAGGAGTGGCGTATGGCAACTGTGGTCCCACTCCACAAAGGCGGTGCCTCTACGGACCCTGGTAATTAACGCCCCATAAGCTTAACAAGCTTGGTCTGCAAAGCTATGAAGAGGATCATAATGGAACTCATAAACAAAGACATAGGGGACTTGCAGACATTGGGCCCAACCCAGTTTGGCTTTGTCAAGGGCAGATCATGCCTTTTGAACTTGGTCGACTTCTTCGAAAGAGTCACCAAGGCCATTGATGAGGGAAAGGCAGTCCATACAGCCTATCTTGACCTTGCAAAAGCTTTTGACACAATACCCCACTCGGGTATTATAGAGAAACTTACCAGCTTAAATGTAAACCCATATGTCACAAGATGGGTTGCAAACTGGCTAAAGGACAGAACCCACAGGGTTAGAGTAGCTGGCGCCATGTCAGACTCCAAGCCGGTCACAAGTGGTGTCCCACAGGGCTCAGTCCTTGGCCCCCTGTTGTTTGGCGTCTACTTCTCAGAAGTACAGGCTAACATAGGAGGACTATGGCTGACAAAGTTTGCAGATGACTGCAAACTGGGAGCCATAGTGGAAAGTACATCGGGCACAGATATCCTTCAGAGGGGTCTCACGGAAACTGATAGCTGGTGCCAGAGCCATGGCCTGAAGTTAAATGCCAAAAAATGTATAGTCATACCCTTCGGGAAAAACAAGGTAACCCCAAGCTACCATATAGGTGGCAATCCACTAAGCACAGAAGAGGTTATCAGGGACCTGGGGACCCAGGTTGACAGTGGCCTTTCTTTTGACACTCACATTGCTAAAGTGATTAGAAAAACCTTCTACATTGCCCACCTGATCATGAAGGGATTCACATCCAGATCAAGTGAGGTCATTGTTCCCCTGTACTCTTCACTTATCAGACCAATGATCGAGTACAATGCCACATTCGGGATGTATCTCAACCGACACCTGCAGCAATTGGAGAGACCCCAAAAGTTCCTCACCAAAATGATAAAGGGACTCCAAAATCTGTCATATGCTGCCAGACTGAAGAAACTCCAGCTCTATTCAGTCGCATACCGTCTGCTCAGAGGTGACCTGTGCCTGACATACAAGGCCATGTCCAACCCGGAATTAATGGACATGCTCCACCTCAAAAAATCCGAATCTACCAGATCCACTAAAGCAAGCGACTTAAACCTTAGCATGGATATAAATAGGACATGCTGGAGGGATAGATTTGTCACCCAGAGACTCCCTATGTTGTGGAATCAAATCCCGGTCCATGTGAGGCAGTCAGGCAGAGCACCTCGCTGGCTCTGTTCAAGAGAAATCTTGACCAGTGGATGGGAGATCGTAGGTTTACCCCGGGAATCATCTCTGTGTCACTGCTGGACAGAGGCACAACAAACTAATGGGCACAGTATTTTTTAACATAAGGGGTGGCGTAAGCCACAAAAACTCTGGGCTAGGCTTATAAATGCCTTAGGGCAGATAGCCTAGTATAAACCTATGAACCTATGAACCTATAAAAATGAAGCAAAATACATTCCTCTCATTTAAACACTTCTTATAAATACATATGAACACATATCAAAAATAAAAAATATACCATAAATACCTATATAAAACATACATAGCCCTAAGGCTTTCCTTGTGTGTGCATAAAAACACATTCACCTTAAAAGACTTCTTAATTTTAATATACAAGACAAGAAAATGTTGTCATTCAAACCAGGAGCTCTATAAGATTGTAACTTTAACTGCCAAATCAACTCTTGTCTACAAGACACACAAGGAAAGCCTTAGGGCTATGTATGTTTTATATAGGTATTTATGGTAAATGTCTTATCTTTGATATGTGTTCATATGTATTTATAAGAAGTGTTTAACAAGGTTAAAGCCAGTGTCTGAAAATTACCTATACCATTATTTATCTCCACAATTATTCTTTCCGTGGCCTTGCATATGAGACTAGCTAGGCCTATGGGTCAGTAGTTTCTTGGGTCCAAGAATGGCCCACCCCATGTGCAGAAAAATCCCATTTGCAGTCCACAATTTGCTTGGAATGATGCCTGTTTGGAGGCTGCAACTGAATATTGCTTCTAGTAGCCCTGATCGGGCATGTTTCATGCAATTAAGAAGGCATCTTGGAATTTATTGTTTATATTTATTTACTGACATTTGTTTACCAAGAAAGTCTGTCTAAATAATTTTAGCCATTTTCAGCAAAGGCTTTGGGAGAAAAGCTCTACAAATAAAAGAACAGAAAATACATATGAGTAGGTAAAAATTGATGTCATATTACAATATACTGTAAATAAATAGATACATGCAAATATATTATAAGGTTCCTTTGATGTAACACTTTTGTCCTTGGAGAGTGTATTAAGAACCTCATCCCTAGTGATAGCTGGGGGAGCTATGGTTGGGGGTATTTTTTGAGAGGTGTCCTGGGAGAGAGTGGGGTAAAGTTGGAGCTAAATTTATTGGATAGTAGATTTGCTATATCTTCTGGCTCAGTATGCTGTGTCTTTCCTTTTAGGTTATGAACATTGCTAAAGAAGGCCTTGCAGCTCTCCTTAGTCTGGTTTGTTATTTTTACTTCAGATTTGGCTTTTGTTGACTTAGTCACCAGAGTTTTTATTTAGTTTGATGACATGTCCTACGTTTTGTCCATAATTGTTGTTCTTTTGCTACACAGCCTATTGATACTGTGATTCCACTAGGGTGGCTTGTTTTTTGAGTCTGTCTTGTGCTTATTTTGGGCAGCTACTGCTGACTCTCTGCATGCACCTGTATATGGTTATAAAAGTTTTTTTGGATGACTCTACATAGGTAGAACCGTTCCCTGGGTTTGGAAGAACCTGAATATTTTCCAGGGTGTCACTTAAATGTAAGAAATTTGCCTTGGAATAATTCCTAAAAATTACATGGTTACCTGGTGTCCCAGGTTTTACTTTTTATTTCAGAGAAAGCTTTATAGTCCCGATTGATGAGTAGGACATAACACTTGGGAGTAAAACATTACCTCATGTTGGTGAGGACTATGTCAAGTATGTTGTCACCCCCAGTAGGCATATGAACTAGCTAGTCCAGCCAGGGCATTCTTGTTAAACATCCCTCTCAACTGTCTCTGATTCTCAGGGATGACCCTGATTTTGACTTAAATTTTGATTATGTCCTTCTTAACCCCCCTGAAATTGGCGACTTTTAGAAAAAAGGTGGTGAGTTACACTTAACAAATAATGACAATAATTAGAGTTATCGACTTCTTTTAATTCAGAAAGTGTGTATTAATTCATATTTTTTTATTCTGACAATGTCTGAAGTTAATAATTCTAACATTTTAATAGAGTCACTGATTGTCCATGATTATTTCTAGATTTGTCTATGATTTTGTTAAAATTTATCCCTGAATGGTTGAAAGGTATGTTGTTGACAAAGTCCAGGAATCCTTGTGCCTGCAGGCTTGGAGTTGTGTATGATTCCTATTTTATAGTGGGGTAATTGAAGTCACCCATGAGTACTGATATTGGGTTCAGTGGAAAGTGACTCAAGTTAATTTATGTAAGTGGTATAAATTTCATGGGTCATAGAGGGGGACCTATAGTTCATAAAGATATGGTAAGAGACTTGATATGGACAGTTGTACGAGGAAGAAGTCAAGTGTGTCATACTGCTTGATCAGCCTTGAATTATGATTGCTTTTTTTATGTAAATTGAGACATCACCCCTTTTTGTCCCTTTCTGTGTTGTAGCTAATCTAAATGTGTGGAAGGTATTATAGCCCTGCATTGCCAGGGTGCTGTCCATAGCTGTAAGCCAGATCTAAGAAACTACACAGTTATTTACAATCTCTAGGGTTAGAAGAGCTTGCAGGGAGAGGAGTTTGTTGTTTAGACTCCTGTCATTGAACAATGTCTCCTTTAGATAATTCTGGATTGGTTTAGCTATGTTGGGTGTTTTTTTTAAGTTGACACTGACTACAAATGGCAGTATGGGGGTGGGGAAGGCTTGGCCTATATACAAAAGATTAGAGGCGGCAGGTGAAGACCAGCCCTGTTGAAACATTATGGTCTGTTGACATAACCTCCCAGGAAGACAAATATTGTACCCCCTTTGAAATATACAAGAAGACATAGCTGATAAAGTTTGTTATCCATTAACAGTATCAATGATGAATGGATAATCTCGTATGATTCTGTGTGCAGTTAATAGAGGGGGTACAACAATAATAGTAGTTGTACACAGCAATTAGGAATCATCAGCATTTGCAACAATTAGGAACCATCATATAGGATTATATTATCAATTTCATGTCAGTACATGTGCACTGATTAACTCATTTCTAGATCAGATAGTCTGTCACATGGGAGCATGTTGAAAGGTTTTATCAGTAGTTTTTCTTTTTTAAATCCTAAGACTCTATAAGTGTTACAATGCAGTCCTTATAATTAATTCCTCTGAGGTCTTGTACAGCACCACAGTTGGTTAGAAAACATGTCAATGAGAATATGAGTATGAAGCCTTGGAGTGTGAGCATGACTGAAAGGCTGAAGGATGATAGGGAGGACTAGGGCCCTGCTAGTGTAATAGTGAAGAGAGTAGGTGTGTGATTTTTGCAGGTATTTTACAGATACCTTGGTCTTTGTTTATAGGTTCATAGGTTCATAGATAGGTACTAGGCTATCTGCCCAAAGGCATTTATAAGCCTAGCTAGAATGTGATGGCTTTTTCCACCCGCTTAGATTAGTTCCCTGTGACACTGTCCAGCAGAGTCACTGAAGTGATCCCCGTGGTAAACTTCCTGTTTCCTATCCACCCGTCTAGGTTTCTCTCGAAGAGTGTTAGTGAGGAGCTCTGCCTAATGTAGATTGGAATCTTGTTCCAGAGCATGGGAAGTCTCTGGGACAGGAATCTGTCCCTCCAGCATGTTCTATTTATTGTTGTGGTGAGGTTTAGATCCCTAGAACTTGTGGCTCAAGGGGATATGTTTTTTTTAGGTGGAGCATGTCCATCAATTCTGGGTTGGACATGGCCTTGTATGTAAGGCACAGATCACCTCTGAGTAGGCGATATGCAACCGAGTACAGCTGGAGTTTCTTCAGTCGAGTTGCATAGGGCATCTGTTTGAGGCCAGGGATCCTCCTGTTGAGGAACTTCTGTGGTCTTTCCAGCTGTTGCAGGTGTCTTGTAAGGTACATCCCAAATGGAGCGTTGTACTCTATGATGGGTCTGATGAGTGATGCATAGAGAGGCACAATGACCTCTTTTTGATCTGGATGCAAACCCTTTTGTGATTAGGTGGGCCACATAGAAGGATTTTCTAACCACTTTGGCAATGTGATTATCAAAGGAGAGATTACTATCTACTTGGGTCTCCGGATCCCTTATTTCATCTTCCATATTTAGGGGGCTACCACCTATGTGGTAATTTGTGGGTACTTTGTTTTTTCCAAAGGGGATGACTATGCACCTTTTGACATTTAGCTTGAGGCCATGGTTCAGTGAGACCCTTTTGGAGGATGTCTGTGTCATCCAGAGAGTCAATTATAGCCCCTAGTTTGCAGTCGTCTGCGAACTTGGTCAGCCATAGTCCTCCTGTGCTTGCCTGTACCTCTGAGAAGTATATGCCGAACAGGAGGGGGTCCTAGGACTGAGCCCTGGGGAATGCCACTTGTAACCAGTTTAGAGTCAGACCTAGCTCCCACAACTCTTACCATGTGGGTTCTGTCCATGAGCCAGTTGGCAACCCATCTCATGATGCAGGGGTTTATGTTCAGGCTGGTGAGCTTGTCTATAATACCAGAATGGGGAATGGTGTCAAAGGCCTTTGCAAGGTCTAGGTTGACTGTGTGGACCACCTTTCCCTCATCTATAGCCTTGGTAACTGTCTCAAGGAAGTCCACCAGGTTTAGGAGGCATGATCTGCCCTTAACAAAGCTGAACTGGGTAGGGTCCAGTATTTGGAGGTTCCCAATGTCTCTGTTAATGAGATCCATGATGATGCACTCCATAGCCTTGCAGACCAAGCTAGTCAGGCTTATAGGTTGATATTTCCCAGGGTTTGTTGTGGCTCCACCTTTGTGGAGTGGAATAACCGTTGCTGTGTGCCACTCTATGGGCTCGTAGCCTGTGGAGCGGCTGAACAGTGTATTTAGGTGAGGGGTTAGTTCATCTTTGAGCTCATGTAGGACACACCCTGGGACACCGTCCGGTCCAATTGATGCTGTGTTTTTGGCTTTGGAGAGGGCTGTTTTAACCTAAGTGTCTGTGATTTCAGGGGCACTACATTCTTCTGGTATGGTTATAGGCCCTTCTGTGGGTGAGAGGGGGGTGAAGTTGGCACTGAACCTGTCTGCCAGGATGTTGGTGATATCGGTCTGTTCAGTGTATTTTGTGCCATTCTGCACTATCTCCGAGCAGATCTGGGAATTGCCACTTAGATTCTTGACATAGCTAAAGAATGCCTTGTGGTTATCTTTGGAGTCCTTGGCAATTTTTCTTTCAAAGATAGCCTTGGATTATTTTATGAGGGATCATAGTTTCTTGCTGATACTAATCAGGGATGTCTTCCCCTCTTGGGATTTTACTCTTTCCTGTACTAGTTTCCTCCTTCTGTTGTATAGATTGTTTATGGCAGGGGTCCACCAGACTGGTTTCCTTTTCTTGGAGGAGTGAGTCTTGGTTTTGCTTGGGATAGCACGATCCATGCATTCTTGTAGGTGCCCATAGAGTGCATCAGTAAAGGATTTTGCAGCTTGGGCAGCATTATCCTTGAGCATGGGGGATTTGAAACTTTCCACCTCGGTCTTAAGTAACGTGAAGTTTGCTTTTGAAAAGTTTTTCATGGTGCTTTCTTTGACCAGGGGTGGGGGTGGAATGTGGCTATCCAGAGTGATTAGTTTATGGTCAGATCTAACCAGCGAGGGGTTGACCTCTGGTGTGGAACACCAGTCACTCATGTTGGTGATGACCAGGTCCAATATGTTGTCACCTCTGGTGGCGGTGTTGACCAGTTGATCCAGGGTGTTTGAGTTTATAAATTCTAGGAAATGTTGGGCAAGGGAGTTAGTACTTGAGTAGTTCTCCCAGTTAATGTTTGGGTAATCAAAATCACTCAATATCAGGGTATTTGGTAGGACCTTTATGTTTCCCAGTGTTTCCAGAAATGCGGAATGGGGGTCCTGGGACATGGTGGGTGATCTGTAGCAAGCTACAATTTGAATTGCAGTTCTGTCCATTGTTAGTTGCATGTGGATGATCTCTGAAGCATTGTGCTGTGCCACTAACCTGGAGGTGTGGGTATCCTTGATGAATATGGATACGCCCCCCACGTTTTGTATTTCGGTCTGGGTTTTGTGGCCAAAATGTATGGTATGAGTTGTAGCCTGGTAGTGCTGGGGTGCTCTCTGGAGCCTTAAACCAGGTTTCTGTTACTGCATATATATTGATTTTCTCCATACTGAGGAGTGCCTTGAGTGCATGCATTTTGAGGTTTAGACTTCTGGCATTGAGTAGCATTACCCTCAGTTTTTTGTTACTTGTGCTATTTATGGCGGTAGGTTTGCCTTTTGAGCCTTGCCTACAAAAGGCAGTATGGGAGTGGCAAGAGCCTTGGCCAGTATTCAAAAGCCTAAGGGTGACAAGTGTAAGCCATCTCTAGTGAAGTAGCTTGGCTTGTCGAGCATGTCATCCCAGGTTGACAGACACTGGATCCCCTTTGAATGACACCAGAAGCTTAGCCAATTGTTGAAACTGATAATTTTTTCTTTATACCATGGTATCATTCTTGGTGAGGGCAGGATGCTACTCAGAGTCAGGATCATACCAACCTGGGCTATGTGATCAGAAAGCTCTTCTATGTCTCTTTTCATGTAGTCCAGGGAGGTATGGCTTAGGTCATTCACACCAACATGGACAATGACAGAGTCATATTTGTACTTGTTTTGGAGTGACCTGAGTGCTTGTGTTATGTGGCGGATCCTGGCACCTGACAGGCAGCTAGCAGTAGCCTTCTCCTTGTTAGCCTAGTTAGTGGGATGTCAGTGTGCCTGGCTATAGAGTCACCTATTACTAGTGTGTTGGGTATGTTATTTTGCCTTAAGGGCTGTGATTGTGCGGCACACTGGTTTTGTGAAGTATGTGTTTCATGGTTTGTGTTGGGGAGTGGAGGTTGCTTGGATGTCTGCTTTGGTAGTCTCTGTTGCTTTTGCAGATTTTTATTTAGAGCTTCCGAGTATGTTTTTGTGTATTTATGTGTGTTTTGCCAGTGCTGGTTTCATAGCTGTATGTGAGACTGGTAGTGTGATGCAAGTAATTCCCTTCTCCTCTTGACTGTCTGGTCCAGTCTTGGGATGAGAGAGCTTAGCCTCCAGTTTGGCTGTATAATTGGATCTCTCGCATGTATTAGTGTTTGGTGGTAGGAAGAGAGGGTTGTCTGCGTACATGAGGCAGTTGTAACATTGCCTCAAAATGCCCAGATTCACCAGTTGGACTGGAGAGTACACCTGAAACTGCCCTTTGGACATGCCTGGATAGGTACAGTGAGCTGTTTTACTGATTGGCTGGTAAGGTCGATTAGAGAGCCTTATGGTATGGGGGGGGGTCTAGTGCTAAGGTTTATTAGTGCTTGCTATGAGTTTTGAGCAAGTGCCGGGCTGAGAAGTGAATGGTTTGAGTGCTTAAGTTGAAAGTTTGTCTAGTTCCAAGGGAAGAATTGAAGAGTAGACTTTGTGGAGCCAGGAATAGTTATACCCTAGCTAACCGGCACTGCCCAGAGCACAAAACCGTGCGAATGCAAGTTTTATAGCAGGGAAATGAAAGAGATAGAAATTAGCCCAAAATGGCCAATAAACTAATAATTTCTGAGCTGAAACCACTCTTCCAGGGACAGATACGCTGCTCAAAGCTCCCCTCTCCCACAGGTGAACAGAGAAACTTCCTTCTATCCAAGTAAGGTATGGACAAACACAGAAACTTGTAACAGCCATGAATTCAGCACTAACCTTAAAACTGGACTATACTAGCTTAGAAAGGTGGGAAAACAAGTTTATTTTTCTGTTTTTTTTTTTTTTTTGGTTGTTTTTTTTTTTAGAAAATAAAGCAGATACAATCAAAAAACACTTTAAATGCACAGAAATGGCTATCACACTTGAGTGTGTAGCATACAACAGTTAAACAGGTAATTTAAACACAAAAACAACTTTGTTAAAGTGCAGGCAGTAAAATAAGTACAATATGTAGCTGAAACAAGCTTTTTAAATCACAAAAACTCTAAAAAAATTGACGTTTTAGGCGGAATTAGCTAAAGGCAGCAAGAAAATGCAGAAAAATTATACTTAATCACTCCAAATTCTCTCTTTTGTCTCTCTGCTGTTATAGAACTCTGCAGGGCACCAGGCAGGAGCTTGCTGAGCTGTATACAAGCACAAAAACCTTGCAAATGCTGGTCTATAGCAGGGAAATGAAAGAGATAGAAATTAGCCCAAAATGGCCAATAAACTACTAATTTCTGGGCTGAAACCACTCCTCCAGGGCAGATAGGCTGCTCAAAGCTCCCCTCCTCACAGGTGAACAGAGAAACTTCCTTCTATCCAAGTAAGGTATGGGCAAAAACAGAAACTTCTAACACAGCCCTGAATTCATCACTAACCTGAAAACTGGGAAAACAAATATTTCTTTTTGTTTTGTTTTTTTTGTTTTTTTCAGAAAATAATGCAGATACAATTAAAAAACACTTTAAATGCACAGAAACGGCTATCACACTTGAGTGTGTAGCCTGCAACAGTTAAACAGGTAATTTAAACAAAAAAACAACTTTGTTCATAGGTTCATAGATTCATAGGTTGATACTAGGCTATCTGCCCTAGGGCATTTACAAGCCTAGCCAGAGTGTGTTTGGCTTTCCCCACCCTTTTAGATTAGTTGACTGTGCCTCTGTATAGTAAGTCACAGAAGGTATCCCTTTTAAGGTTAGTTTACTGTACCTCTGTCAAGCAGGGACACAGAAGAGATCCCAGGGGTAAACTTAAGATCTCCCATCCACTCATCAAGATTTCTCTTGAAGAGGGTCAGTGAGGGGCTCTGCCTAACGTGGATTGGGATTTTGTTCCATAGTGAGGGAAGCCTCTGAGATATGAATCTGTCCCTCCAGCATGTCCTATTTATTTCTGTGCTGAGGTTCAAGTCCCTGGAGCGTGTAGCTCTAAGGGATTTGGATTTCCTGAGGTGAAGCATGTCCATTAATTCTGGGTTGGACATGGCTTTATACTTCAGACACAGATCGCCTCTGAGTAGGCGGTACGCAACTGAGTAGAGCTGGAGTTTCTTTAGCCGAACAGCATAGGGCATCTGTTTGAGTCCCTTGATCCTCTTGGTGAGTTACTTTTGGGGTCTTTCCAGTTGCTGCAGTAAAATAAGTACAATGTGTAGCTGAAACAAGCTTTTTAAATCACAGAAACTCTAAAAAAATCGGCATTTAAGGCTGAATTAGCTAAAGGCAGCAAGAAAATGCAGAAAAATGATACTTAATCACTCCAAAGTCTCTCTTGTGTCTCTCTGCTGCTGTAGAACTCTGCAGGGCACCAGGTGAACAGAGGAACTTCCTTTTATCCAAGTAAGGTATGGGCAAACACAGAAACTTGTAACACAGCCCTGAATTCAGCACTAACATGAAAACTGGACTATACTAGCTTAGAAAGGTGGGAAAACAAGTTTATTTATTTATTTTTTTCAGAAAATAAAGCATATACAATCAAAAAACACTTTAAATGCACATAAATGGCTATCACACTTGAGTGTGTAGCCTACAACAGTTAAGCAGGTAATTTAAATACAAAAATGGCTTTGTGAAAGTGCAGGCAGTAAAATAAGTACAACATGTAGCTGAAACAAGTACAATATGTAGCTGAAACAAGCTTTTTAAATCACGTTATGTTGGCATAATGGGTGCAGCCTAAGTGAATCTCTACACACTTCCAAGGCGGGAGATATAATTCTTCCCTTGTATAATTTGAATTTCTTTTGAATGCCAGAAGCTGACATTAGAGTCTATATTTTTGCAGTCATAAGTGGCCAGTTGTCATTATGTAATTTTCTTTCATTTGAAGTAAGAGGTATGGCAAATCATCAGACACCTGGGGAGCCCTGGCTAAATGAGGCATACCTGCCAGTGCATTACTTTTACGACATATATCTTCTTCCATTCTCTAAATTTCTAAACTGCAGGCATATGTCTCAACTTCTTAGCATAAGAAATCTGGGCAAAGCCAAACATAATTGGGGGGGGGGTTAAAGGCCCCAAACTAGAGACAAAGTTTAACTATTGCTCTTACAAACATAGAAAGCTGATATAATAAAGGTTTTATATTACCATGCATTTTCTGAAAAATATGAAGTCTGAAATTCAAGGGTCAGTCATAATTTAATGAAGCTAATCTTCACTGGTATGATGTCCCTGCTCTGGGCCAGTAATCAAGGAGCCTCAGTCCTCACCACTGACACCAGTGAGGGACATTCACTTGGAACAAAAATAGATACACAAAGTATTTCCAGATGCAGCTCTCTACACCAACCACAATTTTTCTTAAGAGCACACAGGGAACACACTCCATCCTGGGACTGGGTTTCCCTATTTCTATCTCCAGGCCCCAAATAAGACTCCCCAATGACACAGCTGTAGAGGTGAGTCCTCATCTGTTTGTTCCAAGCCAAGTCCTCGACCACCCTCTCTATGAAACCAGTGCTCTGTGTCTCTGCTCCAAGTAGCTGACACACACATTCTTTGAGATTTGATTTTCACATATACACACACACGTGGGAAAGGCTAGCATAAATTTACCAGCTATGCCTCCTTTACCCAGACTATAAGGAAGATACAACCACCAAAACACTCCAAAGCCAGCTACTGTAAATCTCTTATGAGGGACCCAATTATACTGAGTAAAATTAATACTAATGCAAATTGTAGTGTTTGAGCAATTCAGTAAGCTTTCGGAAGCAGTCGCAGTATCACCAAATAAATAAAACTACTCTCAAAGGTTAAAATATTTCCTAAAAGACCAGACACAATGAAAAGTTTAAATATATTTAATAATAATAAATAATAAAAATAATATGAAAATGCTATTTACAATAAACACCAGAGTTTCAGACACAGACAATATTAAAAATAACACAGATGGAAAGGTTCACACAGATACAGAAATAACAATACTTAACTAATGTAATTATATTTTCCTGACTGATCTAAAGAATTACTGTTTCCTGCTTACTTAATAAAGCAAGGCAAGATGAATTGGGTGCATGGTCTTGTCAGTTCCAAAACAGAGTACCCTGAGACTTTTGTCTGATCTAGTATTAAAGCATCATTTCAGTGCTGTATTATAGAATGATATCACATACACCTGGTCACCTGGCTTCTGCTTCCCATGCTACCAACTTTACTAGAAACTGAACCAGAAACTAGTATCTCTGTGTCATAGTACGCACATAGAGCTTGGCTAACGTGTTATAGCATCTGGAAGCTATAAAACCATTACAAAAACTTCCACCCTTTGAGGGTAGCAATTAGTTCACCCCCAAGGGCAATACAGTAGGATTCCTAGTCCTGGTTTTCACAGACAATTTGTTTCTGGCTGCAATCAGAACTGTAAGATACAATCTTTATGGCCTAAGCCAGGTAATTTAATTTCAGACTATTTTTTAAATTTAGCTGGAGTGGGATTAACCTCTTCTCTTCCAGTACCCTTTGTTACAATATAATAATTTCAACAGTTACAATACAGTCTGACATACAGTTGTATTTCTTTTTTGTCCAGCAGGACCCACTGTTGGTACATTTTTAACACAAGCAGCTTTACAAATACATTTTCAACACAAGTACCTGTACAAATAGGTTTGATATGCAAATGACATATAATTTTTTACAAAACTTCAGCTAGCTATGCTGGCCTATGTTACACATCCACTGCCCTACTTTTCTTAGCATAGCTGGCACTACCTCACATAATCACAGCTCGTTTTCCAGAAAACCACACATTTTATGAGGAACAGACTACAAATCTGAGGCAAAAACCTGGATAGTCTGTGAAAATCTGGACAGTTGAGAGGTATGACCCTCAGGACATTCACTTACTTAGGAGTCCTGATGTCTGCAATCTCCTTTCAGAAGGTAAGGCTAACTGTTTCCTTAAGTGCTACTCCCTTCCTATCAGAAGCAGTCAGGTTCATTGCTATTCAACTGCCTTCACACTTTATGCTGTCTGTAGTCGTTCATATTCCTACTTTGTTAACTTATGAATAAATGAGGTTTCATTCCTTGACTTGAGAGCATACCTTTCAATTGTGCAGATTTGTGCCTCATAATTTTGGTTTATTCCTCATAAAATGTTTGTGTTTTCTTTTTGGCAAATCACTGAGAATTTAAGTAATTAAATAATGAGATACATTTGAGTTTCATATGTTGTATCGTTTGGGAAAGGCATGCCAACATAAATTCTGTTATTTTAGCAACTTTCTATGATTATAAGAGCAATACTTAAAATATGTCCCTATTTTTGGGTCTTTGTTTCCCCAATTATTTTAGGCTCTGTCCGGATATCTTGTGTTTGTGAGGTATGTATGAGAGTATGTGGCTCCATGCTCTCTTTTAAGCTGTTTGTCTCACATGAAATAGCTTTACAGACAAATTTTCCGGCCTACACTTTCATGTTACATCACAGTACTGTCTAAAGAACAGTTTTGCATTTCAATCCAAATCCCAAAAGCACATCTGTTTTCCTTAATTTTTACACCTCCCCAGGGTGCTTTCCCTCTGTACCTAAGCACTACCTTTTGATATCACATACTTATACCAAAAATCTTCTAGATATGACTCATAACCCATGTTTCTGTAATTTAGTTGAACGAGTCATGCCCAACATACATTATGTAATTTTATGCAGAGTAACCACACAACTCACATATATTTTTGATTTTTATTTATTCTTTATGGCTGTAGTGGAATATGGATCTACAGTGGCAGTTTTCAAGTTCAGCAATGGTGGACAGAACAAGCTTTATTAGTTAAATAAATAATTTATTTGCTCTGGTTTACAAACCAGGTAAGAGAATTGCTCTGTAGACCATTTTTTGCCACAGCCCAGGCCAACTGGTACGTAGACACTATACAGTGATTAATAATACAGAGATGCATGTAAGACAGGTATTGTAATGGAACAGAGGGAACAGGTAATGTGGCCAGTGGGTATTTCAAAAAAAGTAATGAGAGCTATTGTGCATTCTATTCAGTATTATACTTTTACAGTCATCACAACTGCATGTGAGGTTTGGCATAAGCATGGTGTGCAGTGACTCACCATTCTATCTAAAGCATAAGCATTTTGAGTCCAGCAGTTGTTCTTTTATTTTACTATGTACAAAAAAAAAACAGGGATGAAGAAGGGGACAAGTTAGGAAACTGGGTAGATTAAGGTGGGGGACAAGGTCAGGCAATATACACACAGTGTACACACACACACACACACACACACACACACATATATATATATATATATATATATATATATATATATATATATATATATACACATATATATGTGTGTGTGTGTGTGTGTATAAAAAAAACACTTCTGAACAAAATAAAATAAAAATGGCTTGGAGAAGAAATAAAATTGCAAGAACCTGTAGTTTATTTAGTGCTTTCATTCTTTCATCATGTAGAACTTCTTCAGAATAGTATCAAAAGTTAAGAAATACAAAGGTTTAAATAACACATCTAGGAACTGATTACCTTGTGTCAACCAATAAAACAAGCAGTATTCAGTGTCATAAAACATAGTAGTGAAACCCAATAGCCATGTGGTAAAAACATTAAGAAAAAATA